>NC_029792.2:129459240-129465179 GCF_000816755.2 Arachis ipaensis | reverse complement strand
ATCATACGCAATGACACACTAATACTCAATGAACAATAAGGGAGTCCACAACAAGAAAATACAGATCAAATTACAAATTATCAGAAGACTAAACTCATTGTGATATGAGAAATAAGAAAAGTAAGCAGCTACACAAACCACTGGAAGAAGAGCCAGATTCACTACTGGAGCTACTTGAACTGCTGCATTTAGTGTTTCTGTTGGCACCATCTTTCTCAATCTCTACTGGAGGATAATTTGATACAGGAGGATCATTCACACCAACAATGTCCACATCCTCCTCAACTTGATCATTACCTGCATTTGCACAGCAAAGTTCAAGAATTACAAGTAGTTTCAACGATGAACTTATCATATGAACCCAAAAAAAACAAAGATAACTAAAAAAATAATATATATATATAAAGATCAATTTATCATAGACATGTCTATCATCAAGATATAACCAGGAAAAAAGAAGAAAACAACAACAAATCGAATATACCTTTAGGTGGTTGCATTGACGAGTTGCTAAACCCAGATTCATTCACAAGCTGCACAAAGATCAAGCAAGCAAACAAAAACCATTAGCCTGAATGATACACATGCCATAGATTATTTAAAGACATGCACTATATTACGCCCATCGTGATAGTACAGCACATAAAGAAAAACATAAGACTAAATCACAGATTTGCTCCAAATATTTCATTTCTAAAAATGTTGAATTTGCACACAAATGTTAGATTGAATTTGCATATCAAAAGATCACAAATTTAAGCACTATATAGCTCCATTTAATTCTTAATATTAATATTTTGAAATATAAACATCATCAACCAGTTGATTGGATTTTTCCAAATGTCCACTTTATCTTTAGTTTGACAACATGACGGACTATCCAACAGATAGGTTATTACACAAAAAGTTAATCCCAGCTGTATTAAATTTTTAATATTAATATTTTGAAATATAAACATCAACCAGTTGATTGGATTTTTTCAAATACCCACTTCTATCTTTTAGTTTGACATCATGACGGACTATCCAACAGATAGGTTACACAAAAAGGCAATCCCAGCTGTATAATAGGTGAAAATACCCACCCTATATGAGCAAATACACACACACACACACAGAGAGAGAGAGAGAGAGAGAGAGAGAGAGAGAGAGAGAGAGAGAGAGAGAGAGAGAGAGACGGACCTCCATTTCACTCTGTCTCGCTTTGGCCACGGATTTTTGCTTCTCCAGCACATAATCATCAAGAAGCTTCCGCAATTTGAATAAGGTATCATCACTTAGGGCATCAATGTCAATCTCAATCTCATCATCATTGGCCTGACCTGAACCATAACTTTGCTCTTTCAAGAAGTCAACAATGGTTTCAGGCAACTCTCCAAGCATTGCCTCCAACTCCATACTCAATTTATGCTTCTCCTCATCAGTCATGGTTCTTTTAACAGGCTCTGGTTTCACTTTAGTTTCTTTCGGGGTAATTTTATTCTTTTTCATGGGAGGAATTTGGTTAAAATTTCCAGTTTCTATATAAGCAGTTGACTTTGATGGCTCAGAACGAGCACTGTTCATGGCAGGAAGTTTCTTCTCTATCGGCTTCCATTTCGTTTCAAACATCTTACTAAGAGTCTCTGCCATGAGGTGTACATCATTCCCAGGTGGATTATAAGTCATTGCGTTTGAAAAAGTTAGCCGTACATCTGCAGCAAACTCCATAGGACTTGAATATTTACCAGACGTTATTCTATTCTTCACTGTACCCAAATCCATGGGATGTTTGATGACATTGAAATAATCCGGAATGTTCAATTTAACAGCATCAACTGGTGTGTTAAAAACCCAACTAAACTGATGAGACATCAACCGGTTAAGTAATGTCTCGCAAGGTTTCATCAATGCAGCTAATGAAGAATCAGCAGGTTTTGCATGCTCAAACTGCCCAGACATACTTTTTTTGGTCTTTGGACCGTTATGTCCTGGTAAGGGCCTTTTCTTACCCTGGGGCACCGATGCTTCTTGTGGTCTATACTTGCTCTCCGGGTGAGGTCTTTTCTGTCCCGCACTGCAGCCCCTAATATCGCCGGGGGAAGTTAATGCAACAACATTCGGCTTCATACCATCAACTTTCTTCTGAAGTTCCCTTACACGTTCGAGCTCCCGTGCTAACCTCTGTTTCAAGTCCTTCCTCTCGAAATCTGACATCTTTGACAATTTGAAATGCTGGAATGGCACATCAAAATCACCATAACCATCAGCATTCAATCCAATGCATTTCCTCTTTGGCGCTGTCAGTTCCGTATCAACCCGTCCGGAGCTACCCAACCCCTCTGATTCACCCATAGTCTCCACCGCATGTCGGAAATCCGGAACAAATCCAGTAGAAAAGCCTTTGGAGTATTTCCTAGACTTGCCCATTGTCTGTGAGTGAGCGTACAACCTGGATTCCTTTTGCCCAGCAAAGTCTATTGGTACAGTTGGTGCCATAGCATAAGCTCACAATAACTGCACATATCAACTACAACAATATGAAACATGTTCTTCTCCCACACCACACGGCAATCTCTGAATAAGACCCAAATTCTCAGAAGCACAAATCAAGTCTAATCTCCAAATCTTAATGCAACACAGCACTACAAAACCCAATGGTGGGTGTTCTTCTCTCATTACCTATCCAATCCACTAGAAGTTCTTTATTCTCCACAACTTGATCCTCAAAAATAAAAAATAGCTGGTCCAATCAAATAAAGCCAGTTTCTTCCTATTCAAAAAATGCAGAAGCTCTATGCGAGTACCAACTAGTATAGAGAGGGAAAGCCACACTATGAAGAAACCCTCCTTTTCTATTTATTTACCTCTTCCCCCAAAATAGAGCACAATATTATTACAAAGCAATCGAAAGAATGTAATAGGTAAAGGAAACTAACGGAATCATAAACCCTAGATCGATAAGGACGTAGAGAAAATGCGGCGACGGAAGCAAATAGAAAGAACGAAAAATCTCGAAACCCTAAGCATAAATCCAATTCGAAGAAAACCTGGATCTCAATCACCGAGCACGCATGAAATGCAATGAGCCACAAACCCTAACAGAAGAAGAAGAAGAATGAGAAGAAGAAGCAGCCTTTTCTCTGTGTGAACGAACGAGAGAGAGAGAGAGAAAATTAAGAGAGCGAAAGAGAGAGAGAACGAAAAAACGAAACGAAACGAAATCTACAGAGCGAAGGCTGTGAGATCGCTGGTTTAGTTGTTTCGCTTTCTCTTCTCTCTACTTAAAGCCACGCTACAACCTTCCCCGCCGCTGCTGAGAAGATCTCAGCCGTTCAAACATTTTACACACGACTGCATATCTGACGGCACATATTTTTGGGGTGTTTTTGCGTGTTAGTCCTTTCCGCTTTCGCCACGTGGACTGTGAAATGTGGACCCTCTTGTGATTAATCAGAGTTTTAACCACAAACACAACACACTCCTGTCCTTTCAACTAGTCTCTTAACTCTTCATTTAAATATTTTTTTCCCCCATTAAATTGGTATTTTAATTGTGTTTGAGTTTGAGTTTCTAAACCAACTTGAAGAAAAATTAAAAAGTTTGAGTTTCACAATCACAAGCATATGAAAGTATATCATTCTCATAATATTGTTTTTCCATACAAAATTATCTATTAACTACTATGATCCATTAATGCATTTTTATTTTCTTAAATTTAATTTAAATTTATACTAAAAATAAAAAAAGTTAGATTGATAAGTACATATTTTATTGATATTTTTTTAAAATATTCTATTATACTGATATATGTTTTCAGCATGGTATACTATCTTTACGTGGCAGTATCAGAGAACGACGCATGGATATAAAAATAGTTGTAAAAAAGAGAAGTAGAGGTATCTCGTTTTACGCGTGAGAGTCATTATATAGTAGTTAATTTTGTAACTAGATGTTAGAGTAATGGGCCCATCATTTGTGAATTGGTAGGAATTTTTTTAGCTTGAAATATATAGTTTAACCAAAAATAGCTATTCGAGTTAGGCTTTTTGTTATCCTATAAATTTGACATGAGTAGAAGGTATATAATGTAAACAGTGCGATTAGTTATCTTTTAAATATTATTCTATCATTCTCACAATATTGTGTTTTCATACAAAACTATCTATTAACTACTATGACCCATTAATGCATCTTTATTTTCTTAAAATTTAATTTAAATTTATACTAAAAATAGAAAAAGTTAGATTGATAGGTACACAATCTATTAATATTTTTTTTTTAAATTCTATCATGCTGACATAGTTTTTCAGCATGGTATGCTGTCTTTACGTGGCAACATGAGAGGACGACGCATGGACATGGGAATGGTTGTGGAACAGAGAAGTAAAAGTATTCCGTTTTGCATGTGAGAGTCATTATATGAAAAATTCTATCCTACTGACGTATGTTTTCAGCATGGTATGCTGTCTTTACGCATAGGCATGAGAGTGGTGTGAAATGGAGAGCTAGAGGTGTTCTGTTTTACGTATAAGAGTCATTCTGTGATAATTAGTTTTGTCATTAAATATTGGAGTAATAGACTCATCATTTGTGGACCGGTATGAATTTTTTGTTTTGAAATGTATAATTTGATCAAAAAAAGCTAGTTGGGTTAGGCTTTTTGTTATCCAATGAATTGATGTGAGTAGCAGGCGTATAATGTAAGCAGTGCAATTAGATATCTTTTAAATATTGTTCTTTATTCAGCTTTTAGAAGAAAAAAAATAAAAAATAAGTAATTTTTCTGACTTTTTAAATAATGGGTACATGAAAGTGGGTATTTAAATTAATTAAATAATAATAAATTTTTAAAAAAGCTTAACAAAGACTAAATTTTAAAGAACAAGTAGCATTATCATAATGTAAATGCCCAAAACGAAAATATTTTAAGAAAGAGTGAGTAATAATAGTAGTTGAGCTTTTGGACAAAAAAAAAATGAAATAGCTGATCTGTTTTGTTGGACATTGACTTCCTGATACGCAATGAGGTATGAAGAGAATTATGGGTGTTATAATACTGATTAAAAAATTATGCACGATAAGATCTGAACTCCATTTAAGAGTGTGTCATTGGTCAATAAGTTCCTGCATATACAAGACGGGATTTAAATTCCTCATACTTGCTTAAACAAACCATTCAACCTATCTAAATTGATTCTCAATAAATTGCTTATTTCTTTTTCTGGGCTGGAAGGTTATAATCCCAAGTTCTTATTCGAGGGCTATTTTTATTTTTCCAATATTTGGGTTGCAAACATAGTTTAGAGTTAGGCTCTTAGACCAACATCAGACACTTTGTAAAAAACAAGTCTGATCCAACAAAAGAAAGAAAGAAAAAAACAACTAGCGGATCCTAAAAACAAAAGACAAATGTTTTTTTTTTTTTGTAAACTTGCTATGAAGAGACTTATTTTTGAAAATTGTATCCTCCCTGACCCAAAAATATTCTCTCTGTCCAACCCAAAAATAAAAAATAAAAATATTAAATGTGTATGTATTAATGTTTGTAGACAGATCTGGTATCAACTTGCTTTTGTAAAATGAATTTTATTAAAATTAGATTGGCGTCAATGTGATTTATAATCATGTTACATATATATTAAAAATCTGTTATTTATATAAAATATATAAAACAGTTAATTTAGTTGCTGATTTGTAGTATATATATAGTCTTTTATTTGTCTTTAGATAATACTTTGTCTAATATAATTTCGTGAGAATGAATCAAATAAACTAAAATTCTGTTGGGTGTGTATGACTGTTGAAAAGGACATTTTATTTTTTTAAAATATTAACTGTAATTCATATTTTTCAATTTAAATAAATCACATCACTAATTAGAATAATTATACTATTATTATTTTATTATCAGATAAATTATTTAAAAATATTTCTCAAATTAATATTTTGTAATATAA
>NC_029792.2:129437452-129459170 GCF_000816755.2 Arachis ipaensis | reverse complement strand
TATTTTGTGCTTTTTTATTTAAATATTTATTAATTTTGTATGTTGGAACAAAACAACAATTTTTTAGTGGTGAAATTGGTAGTTAAAATATGCATATTGTATTTGAAAATACTATTCATGCACAAAACATTCTTGATACCTATATAAAAATACAATTGTTATTAATTATATGTTTAAATTATTCTTTAATTAATAAAACAAAGAAAATACGTATTTGATTATTAAAAAAATAATGTTAAAACTGATTTTTTAGTTGTAGCGGAATTTATTTTATTTTACTCTTGTAGCAACAATACGTCAATATAAAAATAGAAAATTCGTGCTTTGGTTTTGGTCTATGTAAACAAGTAATTGAAAAATTCCAATAACATAAAAACAATTAAACAAATACATGCAACCTAGCATAGCTAGTGGTTTTTTAAACATCATATTTTAGATTCAATTCTTATGGACATGTATGCAAAAATCAGACATTAACTATAATTGAGAGACATTTTAATGGACTTAAATAAAAAAATTAGACATTGACATACAAAAGAAGGCAAACAAAACAGAAAAAGAAAATAAGAAAGAATCACTCCAAAATCTAGAATAAGATGTGTAATAAAATTTTAAAATAATTTTTAGTTCGTGGAATATGAAGAGTTTAAAAAGTGTTAGAAAGTGGAGAATAGTAAAAAAATTTAAGTGTAAAAATAATGTGAATATGCTAGGATTGATAGAGATAAAAAAAAAAAAAGAGATGATTACTAAGTTTGATGTAGTGTAAATTTGGGATAATGATGTGGTGGATTGGAAATTTGTGGGATCAGAAGGTGCTTCCGGAGGTTTATTAATAATGTGGGATAGTATGATGTTTAGGTTAAGTAATTGTTACAAAGAGGAGAGATGTTGTGTATAGAAGGAGAATTGACAAACAAAAATTTTCTTTTTGCAGTTTGTTTGGTGTATGGTGTGCATATAAGGGAGGAGAAACTTGATGTGTAGGAAGAGTTGAGTTTTTTTATCGGGGATATGTCAAGTTCATCTTTATTACATGGGTGACTTCTAGGGGTGTTCGCGGTGCGGTGCGGTTTGGTTCGGTTATTTAAGAAAAAGACATCCGATCCGATCGTTTATTAAAACTGCAGTTCGGTTTATTTCGATTTTTTTGCCAAGACCATCCAAACCAAACCAATTAAAATCAGTTTGGTTTGGTTCAGTTTGTTCAGTTTTTTAATTAATTCAAACAAAAACAATGAACAATATAAGCACATAGCTCATCATAAATTCATAATGATACAAAATTTATAAAAGAAAAGGAAGAATAAGATAAAACATATAAAAAAAGATAGGAGTGGATGCAACTTCTATAAAACAAGGAACAATCATAACAAATAATATTTATAAAAAAACCTAGATTAATGAAAAGAATAATTCAATCAATCAATTTTTTGGTGATCTTATATTTGTAGATTTGTTTGGAGGAGCATTACATGTCCACCAGTTCCACCTTCACTTTCACCAATATTATCCTTCATACTATGATCAAACTACAAAAATATTACAGATACAACATTAAATATCAACACACCCGTGAATCAAAACCAAAAATAGAATAACAATAAATCATTGAATCAATAACAAGTTAAAAGAAAAAAATAGCAGCAGCCATTAGACCAATAACGCAAGAAGACCTGTCATGTTCATTGTACCCTTTGCACCATATTTGAAGGTTTCAAAAACATATTTAGAATTATTCTACCCGTGAAAATTTTTACAATAACAGTGACTATTATTATCAACCTCATCACACCACCAATTTATCAAAACCATACAAATACCACCAAAATCATATTTTGAGTCTCCACTTTTTAATTAACAGATTAACAAATTCAGATTCAAATCAATTAGCAGCAGCAATAATAAGAATAAACAATTAACAATCACAGTTAATAGTAGCAGTAGCAATAATAATGATTAATTAACAAATTAAAATTCATAATTAACAAATTAAAAAAAAAAGATAATAGTAGCAGCAGTCAGCAAAAATTAGAAGAGAGAATAGTAAATCAAGAAGTAAAATTAATAGAACACAGAAAATCAAGAAGCAAAAAATAGCAAGAGATTGGATCAGAAGTAGAAGAACCAACCTGACTCATGCTCCATTCTTAATGATTTGCTGATGCAGACAGACTGGATGAGTGCAGGGGGGACGACGGAGAGAGAGGTGCTACGAGGATGACGACGTGTTGCTGCAGCCTTCGTGGATCCATGGAGAACGATGGCGTGCTGCTGGGAGAGGACGACGACGTGCTGTGTGGAGCCGTGCTAGGGAGGACGACGAAGAGAGAGCGGTGCTACAAGGAAGGGAGAAGGATAGAACAGGGCTGCAGGACGCGAGTCAGGGTTGGTGTTGTCCAGCGGCAGGCCGGCAACAATGGTGGAGGCGTGGAGCAGAAGGAGGAAGAGGAAGGGAGAGGGAGAGCAAAAGGCGCTGAGAGTTCAGAGGATTGGAGGCAAAGGGGAAAGAAGAGTTAGGGTTATGTTGTTGCTGCGGCTGTTAGGTCATTTGGGGGTAGGTTTAATTTAGGGTTTTTTATAAACCGGTTCAGTTCGGTTCAGTTAGGGTTTTCCTTATCAGAACCAAAAACCGAACCAAATCGCAGAAAAACTACAAAATTTCATTTTTTCAGTTTTTTCGATTTTCGATTTGTTCAGTTATCAGTTTTTTTTGTTCAGTTGGTCGGTTTTATTCGGATTGGATCGGTTTTGAACATCCCTAGACTTTAATGAGGTTGTGCAGTTGGAAGAAAGAAAAGGCGCTAGTGTGTTAACAACAACAGCGGAAGAATTTAAAACATGGATACACGATATGAAACCGGTGGATATAGAATTGAATGACCGTAAATTTATGTCGTTCAGGGGTCAATCGTGTAGTCGAATTGATAGAATGTTGGTGAGTTTGGTTTTTTTGCTATCATTTGGAGCACTTGGTTAGTAACGAATGACAGAATTTTTAGGAATCAAAAGATAGGTGTTGTGGAAGTTGTCAACATGTCGATTAGGAGTTACAAAGAGTGGAGTGATATTTAATCTTTTGGGTTGTTGATGGCATTGTCGAAGATGATTAGAGATTAATTTATTTTATCTGTCTAGTACTTTTTTATTGATGCTCCACCTTAAATGTGTTGAGTTTTTTGTTGAAGGGTACTTACAAATTTGATTAATTAATATTATTAATATTATTATTAATATTAATAAACGGTTACTAACCATTTAGTACCATTTGACTAAAGGGACATAACTTTTTAAAAATTGTGTATATTCAAAATATTGTATCCATTGACTAAAGGAATACAACTCTTTAATAATTGTGTATGTTCAAAATATTGTATCTATTAGTAATAGAAAAGACACAACCATTTGTGTACATAAATTATAATTGCTACGTGCAAAATATAAATAAGTTATTGTCCCCTATTTCATATACACAAGTACTAAGTGTATATTTTACTTAATTATTAAGAGATTTTCTTTATTCAAGAGAGTTGAGAATTTCTTACTATTGCTAATTAAGAAATTCTTAGGTTTCATTGTATCCTGGAAAAGTATTATCAATCCTATAGCAACTAAGTGAGGAGACAAATATCTCTCTAAAGAAAGCGATCTAATCGTGCCTTGAAATCATCTTCATATACCTAACAATTTTTAGGGAGATATTTGAAGATGGCACAAGATCAAAACACCACGTTCAAAGTCATGAATCAAGAGTTTGTCAAGCTATATCGCTTTGATGGAACGAACTCCAAGGACAAGATGATGTTTCTTCTTTCAGTTCTCAATCTTACATATGTGATTGACCCAAAGACTACATCAATTGTCGATACCGCTGAAAATTCCACACCGGAAGAGAAAGAAAAGATTGTTCAATTGAAGAAGAAACGTGATGAAGATACTTTTGCATGTCGAGGTTATATTCTCAATACTTTATCCAACCGATTTTATGATCTTTATATGTCAATTCAATCACCATTCAAGATTTGAAAATTTTTAGAAGAAAAGTACAATACTGAACAACAAGTAACAGATAAATTTATTATGATGAAATATTTCAAATTTATTATGAATGATACTATACCTGTTATGGATCAAATTCATGAATTACAAATCCTTATAAGTAGACTTCGTGATCTACAAGTGGTGATCTCTGAATCATTACAAGTTGGAGCAATTATTTTAAAATTGCCTTCATCATGGAATGGTTATAGGAAGAAAATTTTATATCTTGGCGAGGACTTCACAATTGAGAAATTACTAAGGCATAGACGTATAGAGGAGGAAACTCGAAAATATAATGCTGTGTATCTCTCTCAAAGTTCTAAAGTGAATCATATTGGTGAAGACAAAATCAATAAGAAGAAAATAAAATCGTACCTTAGTGGATATGGTTAATTTAATGTTACTAAATGCAAAATTACTTTACAATTTGTGGGGTGAATCATTATTAACATCATGTCATATCCATAATAGGATACCTTTAAGACATAGAAAGGTTTCTCCTTATGAAATTTAGAAAGGAAGAAAACCTAATTTGAATTATCTAAAAGTGTGGGGGTGTTTAGCCTTTTATCAAGTTCCCGATCAAAAGAGAACCAAATTGAGGCCAAGAGCCATAAAAGCCACTTTCATAGTATATGCTCAAAATTTTAAAGCATATAGAATATTAGACTTAGTGTCTAATGTAGTTGTTGAATCAAGAGAGGTAGAATTTTTTAAAATAATTTTATCAATGATTCAACTTCTAGTTTAAAATATCTCCAAAATGATATTAATATTTCACAAGAAATAAATAATCAAAATAGTAAACGTCTAAGTGACAAAGAATTGATTGAACCAAAGAAGAGTTTGAGAGTAAAAAAAGAAAAGGAATTGGATCTAAATTTTTTTTCTTCTCACGCTATCACCCTTTTTGGTAGAAGAAACTAGAAATTCTATGGCAAACAAGATTCTTATTGTGATGAACATAGAGGGTGATCCTCAAACATTCAAAGAGACTATGACTTCAAGGAATTCTATCATTTAGAAAGAAGCATCAAATGATGAAATGGACTCAATATTATCAAATAATACTGGGTCTTGGTTAATTTACCTCCAGGATCAAAGCCTATAGGATGTAAGTGGGTATTTAGAAAAAAGTATAACACTGATAGTTCATTACAAACCTTTAAAGTAAGGTTAGTGGCCAAGGAGTTTAGACAACAAGAAGGTCTAAACTATTTTGATACCTATGCACCTGTGGCAAGAATGACTTCTATTAGGACTCTTATAACATTAGCATCCATTTACAAGCTTCATATACATCAAATGGATGTTAAAACGACTTTTCTAAATGAAGATTTTAATGAAGAAATTTATATAGAGCAACCGGAAGGCTATGTGCTAACCAGAAATGAAAAAAAAAAAAGCTTGTAAATTGATTAAGTCTTTGTATGGTCTAAAACAAGCGCCTAAACAATGGCATAAGAAGCTTGATTCAGTGGTATTATCAAATGGCTTCTCACATAATAGTACAGATAAATGTATTTACTCAAAATTTACTAAAAATTATGGAGTAATCATTTGTCTATATGTTGATGATATGTTAATCATCGGAACAAATTTAAAAGGAATTCGTGTAACGAAGGAGTATCTAACTTCTATATTCAAGATGAAGAATTTGAATGAAGTTGATATAGTATTAGGCATAAAGGTACATAAGAATGAAGTTGGCTTTACTTTAAGTCAATCTCATTATATCAAAAATGTATTGGAAAAGTTTAATGTATGCAATGTATTGTACAAGACCTGATATAGCATTTGCTATGTGTAAATTATCAAAATTTACAAGAAAGCCTAGCAATCAACATTGAAAAGTTATAACAAGAGTTCTTGGTTATCTTAAGAAAACCATAAACTTGAGATTACATTATAGTTATTATCCCACAGTTTTAGAAGGTTATTTCGACGCAAGTTAGACTACAAATCTTAGTGATAACAAATTCACTTCAAGATGGATTTTCACCATAGGTGGTGGAGCAATAAGTTGGACCTCAAAGAAACAAACATATATTACACATTCTATTATGGAGGTTGAGTTTGTAGCTTTATCAGCCGCAGATAAAGAAGTGGAATGGTTAAGAAATTTGTTGTATGATATAAAGTTGTGGCCACAACAGACGACAACCATTTCAATTTTCTGTGATAGTGAATCAACCATGTCTCGAACATATAATAAGGTTTATAATGAAAAGTCTAGACACATAAGTTTGAGATATGATTTTGTGAGGCAACTAATAGATGATGGTGTAATTACCATCACTTATATAAGATCTCAAGAAAATTTAGCAGACTCTTTGACTAAAGGTTTGTCAAGGGATAAAATCAAAGAGACTACTGCTAAAATGGGATTACAATCTATTATTGCTAAATGATGAGAATCCAACCTTATTCTAGTAGACTACTAGTTTCAAGGTTTAATGAGAATCCAACCTTATTTAGCAATTGGAGCACTAAGGTATAAGATTTAGTGCTATTTACAATAAATTAGGAGGGCGAGTTAAAACTCTTAATGGAATGATAATATTATTTATCAAAATATTCCACATATATGAATATAGTAGTGGTGCCACTCTAATCGAGAATTTCAGAGGTTTTATTCTCGTAAATATTCATGAAACCAGGATGAGCACAAAGTCATATAAGTGCTTAAAATTATAAACTCTTGAACTTGGAGGATATAAGTAATGTATGTGATTTAATTATTAAGAGATTTTCTTTGTTCAAGAGAGTTGAAAATTTATTATTATTGATAATTTTTTTTTTGAAAGAGAAGCTCAACACATAAAGTGGAGCATAGAGAAAAACAAAAGTAAAACAACTCAGACAAAGAGACAAATCCTGTAACCTACAATAACATATATCCCTTTGTTATCTCCGGCATTGCCATCAACAATAAAAGAGATCTACACCTAACCACTCCTTGTAGCTCAGAAAGGACATGTTGATAATCTCGTCAACTCCTTTTCCTTTGTTTTGGAAGATCCTCCTGTTCCTTTCCAGCCATAAGTTTCAGGTAATCGCACAAAAGCACACCATCCATTTCTTGCACTCCGCCTTCCTTTGTGATATCTCTGTCCAGCTTAAGAAATGCTCCTTCAACGTACATGGGCAAGACCATTGACTACCAACATACGATAATTATGCACACCAAACCTGCCAAGCAAAACTACAGCCAAGGAACAAGTGGTGACCAGACTCAATATTTTCATTACAGAAAACACACAATGTATCTTGTTGGTTAATAGCCCCAAACCGACTCAGTCTCTCCTTTGTACTGATCCTGCCAGTCAAAGCAAACCAAACAAACAACTCCACTCGTGGCAGGACTAGTCATTTCCAAATAGTTTTAGTAAAGCTGTAACTTGTGATATCCTCCGGGACTATTTCTGCCTGCATTACCTGCACAAAAGAGTTAGTTGAATAAATTTCATGTTTATCATATTTCCACACAATCGTATCCTCTCTGTCATGTGCAAGCTTGACCAGCCTTAATACATCGTGTAGCTGGTTCACTAGATCTATCTCCCAATGGAACAGTTGTCGTCTCCATTGGAAGTTCCATATCCACTCTAACCATCCCAAAACCCACAATCTCCTATCACTGATCCCTTTTAGTTTGAAACAGAGAAGAGTCTTGGAAAGAAATCTTTCAACGAACCTCCAAAAAGCCAGACATCTTCCCAAAAGTGAGTACCTCTCCCATCCCCCACCACCATAGACAACCCAGTGATCATCTTCTGTCTCACTTCTTGATTCATGAACTATAACTGACAAATTTCCTCCACCGTACCTCTCCCATCCCCCAACTCTATTGACAACCCAGTGATCATCTTTTGTCTCACTTCTGGATTCGTGCACTGTAACTGACAAATATCCCTCCACGGCCCCCCTCGAGCAGGTATTTCTTGGTTGGCCAGGGGTACATTTGGATCCAGATTATTACAGGAACAAACCACATTCTTCCACAGCGGACACTCCTCCTTCGAAAAATGCCACCACCATTTAAACAGAAGAACTGTGTTGCGGACCACAGCATCTCCAACTCCCAATCCGCCTAGCCTTTTAGGAGCCTGTACCACTTCCCACTTAACCATAGCCATACCATTCCTCACATCCTCCTTACTTCAAAGAAATCTTCTCTGCAAGGAAATTAACTTCTCTGCAATAGCCCTGGGCATCTTATATAAGCTCAAATAATAAACAGGAAGGCTATTCAACACAGATTTGATAAGCACCAACTTGCCGGCTTTATTAAGGGCCTTGGCCTTCCAAAGGCTGAGCTTTTCCTCCACTTTGTCTATTATTGGCTTCCAAGTCTTAACCAACCTCAGGTTAGCTCCAAGCGGGACACCTAGATATTTTACTGGAAGAGTGACATCCTTACAGCCTAGCACCCTACACGTTGTACCCACTGCTCATTACAATTAATAGGAATCAAGCTAGATTTATCAAAATTAATACTTAAGCCTGACATCAACTCAAAGCAACGAAGCAGCCTCCTGTAATTCTTGATGGTCTCTTCCTCAGGTGGGCAGAACAACATCGTATTATCTGCAAACTGAAGGTGCAACAACTCTATATGATCTCTCCCTACCAATAACGGAGATATACGACCGATCCTGATAGCTTCTCCAATCATCCTATGTAGCACGTCAACCACAAGTACAAATAAGAAAGGAGACAAAGGATCACCTTATCGCAGTTCTCTTGCCATCTTAAAAGGCTTAGATGGCGAGCCATTAATCAGCACTGACATAGAACACATACTGACACATTCCTTTATCCAACCCCTCCACCTTTTATCAAAACCCATCTTTTGTAGTACAAGGTCCACAAAACTCCACTTAACTCTATCATATGCTTTCTAGAAATCCAATTTTATAATTGCCGCTTCCTTCTTCCTCAGCTTGAACCACTCGACAGTTTCGCACGCGATAAGGGCCTCTTCATGAATCTTTCGACCTTTGACAAAAGCACTATGTGTCTCACCTACTAGCCCTGGCATAATTCTACGCATTCTCCTCACCAGCAACTTCGAGATCACCTTATACACACACCCCACCATGCTAATTGGTCGCAGGTCTTTGATTTTCTTAGCACCAGTAAACTTGGGGGTTAGCGCCACCCACGTAACATTAGCATCTGACGGTAGCTTTGAACATTGGAAGAAATTCAATAATGCTGCCGTGAATTCATTGCCAATTTTATCCCAGCACTTCTTTATGAAGTTCATGTTGTAGCCATCGCAACCTGGAGCCTTGGATGATTCACAATCTCACACTGCCTCTCTAACCTCCTGAGCCGTCGGTAGTACCTCTAACACCTTAGAATCCTCCTCACTGATCACATCCACCAGACCATCTTTGAATCCCACCAATGGAGACTTCTCTTGATATAATTTTTTGTAGAACTGATTGATGGCTATCTTGATCCTAGCTTGATTTCTTATCAAACATCCATTAATGACAAGTGCATCAATCCTATTATTCCTCCTTCTTGCAGAAGCTAAGTTGTGGAAATATCTTGTATTTTTATCCATGTCCCTCGCATGCCTAGACCTCGACATCTGCTTCCAATGTAGTTCTTTCCTCACATACCATTTCTCACAGCACACAACTAAAGCCTTTCTTCTTGCTTCCACCGTTCCATCATAAACTCCGTCACCCACCATGTCATCTAACTTCTTGATCTCTTCCTCAAACTTCATAATTTTCTTGTCCATGTCCCCAAAATTAGCTCTATGCCATCTTCCAAAAGGGTCCGTCAATGCCTTCAATTTCTCAGTGAACTATATCTCTCCCAGTTCCCTCCATTCTTCTTTGACCATCCTCAGAAACCCTGCATGCGTGAACCATGAATCTAGACTTCGAAACGGTCTTGGACCGTCCCTTGGCCCCTTATCCTCCACTATAATAGGACAGTGATCTGACAAGCCCCGTGGCCCCCGCTTAAGCGAGACTCAGGGAACACCTCAAGCCATTCTAGGCTAACCAGAGCTCTATCAATACGGCTACAAGATCGCCCTCTAAACCATGTAAACCTACTGTCAGTCAGCGGCAGGTCCACCAGGCCCATGTCATTTATCCAATCCTTGAAGTCTTCTGCCGATGGAGGTAACCTATCATTGCCTCGCCTTTCCTCCACCTGTAAAATCTCGTTAAAGTCCCCCAAAAAGCAATAAGGACTCTGACACAAACCGGCTATGTAGCTCAATTCCTCCCAAACAACAAGTTTTTCATCTCTTGAATGCGAGCCATAAATTAAGAAGAATGCACAATTAACACTATTTTCCAACAATATCCCTTCAACACACAACCACCTCTCGCATTTATAGTAATTTCTCATATTAAAGAAACCATCATCCCATACTAATAACAGTCCACCAGACGCACCATCAGACCCCACATATTCCCACCCCGCACCAATCCCCCAAATTTTTAAGATATCAAATCTGGTCACTATTTGTCTTTTAGTCTCTATCAGGCCTAACAAGTTCAACCTAAATTTTCTCTTTCAGTCCTTTACCATCCTCAACTTCCAATCGCCCCTTAACCCCCTAACATTCCAAGAGCTCAAAATTATTTTAAAATATTATTACACACCTTTTTGTGAATTTTGGGCCTACTCCGTCTTGCTTTAGCCTTCTGTTTTGCCAGTCTTCTCTTTTGAGCAATTTCTTCATTCTGTTATTGGAGGATAGTCATAGTGTCATCTTCTTCATTATACAGCATGGCACCTGATTCATTGGCTAATTCCCAAGTATTTTATTTTCCATCATCTGCTCTTCCAGTCTTGGATACTCTGAACTGCTGCCGTCGTCATAATGGTCATGCTCTGCTTCTCCTGGTTTGTCCCGTCCATCACCTACACCCTGACCATCATACTGATCCGAAGGCTCTCTGTCCTCTAAGTAGCCGAGTCCAAGACCTTTAATAGCTAATTCTTCCTTCTCTCCACCACGAATTCCAGGATTAGTACCATTATCTAGTTCGGTGTCCACCCTTTCGTTTACAGCCTCAACCCCCCTAATAGCCCTTCATCGCACATCTCAGGCCCAGCAACCCTTCCTGCTTGTTTTCTACTTATCTAGTCTCCCGCTACCACCGTTTGGCTCCTTCTTTCATCTTTCCTATCACCGACAGCTCCGGTTACCCGCTACCCACCAACAACTGACCGATGAATGACTTCGTTGATAATTAATGGCCGCTGCGATCTGCCTTCATCGCCATGCGCAGGTCGAGCTTCTCCACGGGCTGCACATACTCCCCGCGTCAAGACAGCGTCCACCAAGCACAACCCCTGATGCGAGCCACCACCATTCAAGTGATCGTGTTGGCTGCCTCCAGCGCAGGGGACCTCGCCAGCCATAGCGCCATCGCCCCCAATGCGCAAGGAGTCCCTGTCGGCCGCGAGTCACTGCCAGATCCGGTTCCTTCTCTTTGTTGTCCACTGACCCTACCCAGCCCACGCAGATCCAGCCTGGGAGAGACCTCAGCAGCGCGCTCCTTCACGTTAGAGCAAGTTCGAAGCCCCTCTTGGCCCATAGCTCACCTAGTATAATTATTAGCTTTTCTGGCCCAACCCACCTTATTATATATATCATTTTTTTAGCACCTTGCCCAGCCTATTATGGTTACCATTATAGCTCCAAGGAATGATAGCCTCTGAATCCACTTCATTACTGTAATCATATCCCACCAAATCTGCCGAGTATTCATTATTACCATCAATTGGCTGATACGTTATCAGTTTCTGTTGATAGTGAATTGAATTATCATAATTTCACTCGTTCAAAATCGAGTCTAAATTTACGAATCTATCCTCATCTTCAACCACCTCCCGTCGCACCTCCGTAGCAATTATCGCTGCCTGATCACCATAGTCTACCAGCTTTGTTGGCCGTGTAGACGTTGTAGCTACACCATCACATACCTTTGTAGTTTGATTTTTCAAGTGATCCTGTACATCAACACCTTCTGCCACATTATCCACATTACATTGCAAACTATGAACTTCCCGTCCCTCTTCTTTTACTAATACGTCAAATCCACTGGTATATATAGTAATATGAATTTATTCATTGATCACATCCATAGCATAGGTATCAATAAGAACACGGCCTGCACTGAACAAGGAGCATGATTCCGTTATTTTATCACACCCAACCACCTCCTAACATCTTGAACGTATCCACTGACCAAGCATGTAGCGGCACCCCAAAACACTCTAACCACACCCTGCGCGATTCACTTCTCTCTGATTCATCCTACCTCCATACACTGTGGAATATCTGTATTAGGCTATTCATTTTAAACGTGTATGTCTCTTCAGCGTTTAACAAACTGTCAAACGTTAGAATAGCTTTATACGCTCCCATTTCGCAGACTTTGATTACTTGAGAGAAATTCTTCGCAACCATGGCCTTCAATGAACTAAAGTCAATAGCCGTGGTCATACCACCTATTAAGCTTTTATGTAGCCAGTCCAAGTTCTCCTTTGCCACAACCACTTCCAATTTCTTCATCCACCCATTTCCATGTGGATCTTTGACCTTTTTATCTCTGTTCACATCTTTAGGAATGCTAGTCGTGGTTATCTGGACAGCCTCTCTTTCTTGTTGCAGCGGACGACTCATTCCATTTCGATTACCTCCTGCTGGCTGTATCTTCGTCATGTCCTTCGCACTCGATGATCGCCTGTATTTAGCTTATCCGACAAACATCACCTTACCTCTCAACTTCATACGATTCATTTCTGTTACAACTTTCAACGTCCCTCCCTTAGTAGTGTACCGTACGAACGCAAACATGTATATTCTATCCGCTTTCCGTTTTCCTGATAGGTATATATCATTTATGCGGCCAGTCCAATTGAACAATTGAAACAATTCTCTCTTCGAAATGTCTTCCAGGAGATTATCCAAAAAGATCGTGAACAACTCATCCTCCAATCGACGGTACTCTTCTCGGTTCAAAACTTTAGGATCCTTGACCTGACCTCTAAACCTACCCCTCTCAGTGTTTCCCACCCACTCTCTCTCATAAATTTTAGATTTTATGGTATCTTAAAAGAGTATTGTCATCAATCTTATAACAATTAAGTAAAAGAACAAATATCTCTTAAAAAACAATCTAACCGTGTTTTAAAACAATTTTTATATACCTAACATTTGTTTAAAAAAAATAAAATAACAAATATTTAACTAGGAGCGTTTAAGACTTGAAGGTGATTTTTTTAATTAAAATATCTTTGTAAAACATCTACACGGTAACAAGCAATGAATGAAACTAACTCTATAGGAAAAGATAAGTAAAATATCAAAATAATTTCATATCTTTCTATACTAGTAAACTTGGAAGAGTTAGTGCTTACATGGCATTTTCTCAAAATTTTGATTTTTCTCAAAAATAAAATACTTTTAAATCCTAATTCTTTGTTGGTCAAAGAGGGTAGATATGTATCATTATTGCCACTTCGAAATTCTAATCCACCTTTTCCTTTCTTTGCTTTTTTTTTGACAAAACTGCAGGCTAAAAATAAAAAGCAATAATGAATCAGATGCTTCTATTCCACTGTTTGATTTGAGAGCTACAACTCTATCTACTGCTTTGAAACTAATTCTTTACCTAATATGTAGGGGTTTCAGTAAGTTACAGAATTCAATGTATATTCTTAGTCAATGAGAACCTGTATTCAATGTGTTTGTTTTTGGGCCACTTTTCAAAATTTTTTTGTGGGTATCCAACACTTGTTATTCGCCCAATAGAAGGTTCATGATAACATTTAGCTTAAATTGATTATGTATATCAAAACATGTTACTTAGGGCAAGCAATTGGCGTGGCTGTTGGATATGGAGACCGATGGCAACAGAGTGACAGCCGTCATCTTCTTACTTTTATTGCGGTAATCGATTCAAAGTAAGATTATGTTTTCCTTACTATTTAATTGTTTGTATCCATATTTTTGTAATGAACCATAATACATGTTTTGTTATGTCTAGAATTCGATTATTTGTTTATTTATATCTTCTTCTTACTATTAAATTATCTTTATCCATGTTTGTGTGAACTATAGATAATACATGTTTTGCTGAAATCTGAAATTAGATTATTTATGTATAATTATATTGATCGTGTACCATTTTAGGGTTTATGGTCATTCATTGAATTGAATTTTGATGAATAGTGATGTTTCTGAATCTGGAACTAATGTCATAGTTTAGGTAGGAGACTGTGACGTGTGGTATGCATTTTTACTTTATTTTTCCTTCTTGATGTCAGTTGGAATGTTGTTTATGTCATGTTAGTTGGTATATAATATTACAATATATTCTTCTTTTAGATAGATTACGACATTCTCTTCATTGGTTCTTTTCATCTTTTTGCTCTTCTTTCTTCCTATAGAGCTAAACTAAAAACTAGAGCTACTAATAAAAAGGTAAGGTTGAGAACTGGGATGAAGGTGATGGTTGATTTGATGTTTGAGAGAAGGGGTGGAGTGGTTGATGTTATCATCACTGGATATGAGGAAGATTTCAATTGGTAAGCAATGCTGATTTCCCTCCACTATCGCAAAATTTTTTAATTCAAATGTTGAGTTGTTCTTTAGTTTTTGCCTATAAAAGGCTATTGCCTCTCTTCGATATCGTGCACATCATTCTCTACCCACATCTCTTCTTTATCTTTCTGCTCTCTTTTCTGTTGTTTGTTCTTTGTTGAGTTTGTTTTGCCTTTCGTAAGTGTGATATTGTGAGATTTGATTGATTGCAATGAGTTCTCCTTTTGGTTGTTAAGTTGTTAAATGATGGTATGTAGTGATTTATGTTGAATTAATGATTATTGAACTTGATTATGATGAATGATGGTAATATGATAATGATGATTGATTGTGTAAATTGAAAAGGCGTGGTGATGATATAAATAATGTTGAAATTGATGATTTGGTAGTGTGGTTGTAAAAATGTGATATATTGATGTTGATGTTGAAGATGATGAGGTGTGAAGAAAAATGTGGTAAGTTTGGTATATTGTGATATAAAGGGTGATATTTGGTAAACAATAGAGTTTGGAATGGTTTGGTATTGTTTTGGTTGAATTGAGATATGAAGGTTGGGAAAATTGGTAATTTGGGAATAATTGGTAAAAGCGGATTTTTGGTGAACTTTGTCTGATCATAACTTTTGTCTTGATTTTCAAAATCTGATAAAACTTGTCTAGAATTAAAGATATTTAAAAACCCTTTAAATTGATATAAAGTTTGTGAAATTTGAAATTTTGTAGAGGGAGTTATGATCATTCAAAGTTGGTGTTAAAAATATGAAATTCTGCAGAGTTGCAGAATTTTGTGTTTTTTGATATGTGCGCACGCACAGCCTTGTGCGAACGCACAACCCTATGAAAATTTTGATATGTGCAGACGCACAGACCTGTGCGCACGCACAGGCAGAGAAATGCCTTCTGCTGGCAGCGTTAGCACAGTTTGTGTACGCACACATCAACGAAAAATTGTGACCTGTGCGCACGCACACGTCGGGAAGGGTCGTCTGTTGGGGGCGCTAGCACGCCCTGTGCGAGTGAACATACTTTGTAAATTTTGACACCTGTGCGTACGCACACCCCTGTGCGTACGCACACATTTTAAAACGCTCCAGAGCGTGCGCGCGCACATCCTTGTGCGGCCGCACATGCCCTGTTTCTCAAATTTTTTTTTTTGTTTTCAACTATTCTACCTTCCCAACAAGGTTGTAAGATTCTCTAACACCATTTTTGGACTCTTGGGCCTAGTTTTGAATATTTAAAACATGGAAAACAATTTAATGGATTTATATGATATTATTTGGAAAACTTAGAAGATGGAGGTCTAGGTTTCGGGTGTACTAGGGATGGTTTGATGGTATGTGACGAATAGTTGATGTATGAGATGAGAATTAAGGAACTGATAAGTTCGAAATAGAAATATGAATTGACAGTGTTTGAGATGAGTCGAGGACTAGAAAGGGTGATGAGGAATCACTGATGTGCTGAAAATGTTTTCTGAAAACCACTGCTGTATCATTTTGATATTGAGAATATGAGACGTTATGCCCCCGGTAGGGGCTGCGGTTGGATCCCGCCTGTCGAGGTAGCAGCGGCGGCGTAAGGGCGGTGGTTCGTCTCGCTTGCATTGAGATGTGAGGTCGGAGGCAAGAGTATCCCGCTCGCATCCCTTCGGATCATCAGAGTGTGCAGACACAAAACCCTGGACAGTGATCCGAGCACTATATCTAGGGGGTTCCCAATAATGATTCCGAAGGGCGACATCTCCATGGAGATGTATGTGTCGGGTTGGCAGTTGAATCGACAATGTGATATCATAGCCAGTAGGGCAGACATTCATCATATGCATTTTCTATCTGATTGTATGCTTTGACTACTTGAAATGGCTTGCCTATTTGTATAACATGTCTAATTGTTAATTGAATTAATTGCCTTCTATGCCAATACTTGTGATTTACTTGCATTGTATATTATTTGTGTTTTCTACTGGGATTGAGGAGGTTCGGAAGGCGGTGACAATGGATCACATGGAGGATCGGTTGGTGAAGGCTGTGGGACAACGGTGTTTGGTTAGAGTAGAAATCCCTTAAGATAGATTACCCGGTTTATTTATGTTAAGGTTTATATTTTATGCTTAACTGTTTTAGTATGCCTTAAGTTTGAATCTTGTGATGAATATGGAGCTTAAGATTGCCTTTGGCGTCCCGGGGTCTTATATCCTACATCACCGGGCACTGTTACCATACTGAGAACCTCCGGTTCTCATACCATATTTCTGTTGTGTTTTTCAGATGCATGTCGCAACCCACCTCGGTGAGTTGTCTGGTTGGTGATAGAAGCGGAGGATCCGGACACTTCTTTTGAGTCATGTTGGGTTATTTTGTATATGTCTCTCACTTTTGTATTTTGTTCTGCCTAGAGGCTTGTATTTGAGAGAACAAAATTGTATAAGCTATTTTTAACTATGTCTGGTTCTTTTAGTCTATATATAGCTAGCCGGCTTAAACTCCGCGAGCTGTGGCTAGTTTCTTACGATATTATATACTTAACTTTTGTTATACTGTATCTATTTCTTGTATCTTAAGTTAGAAGCTTCGTTAGTACGTTTTGCGCTTTTGAAATCCTATTTTTTAGCTATATCCTTCATCGGGCTTTTAGATTATACTATTCTTTCTATATATATATTATGTATGAGTTTAGAACTGTCGTAATCTCTAATTAATCTTTGCTTTACGACGTGAGGTAAAGCTTAGGCTAATTAAGGTGTTACAGTATGGCCATGGTTAGGTGGGAGGTGGTGCAAGCTCCCAAAAGGTTTGGCAGATTGGGAGTTGGAGATGCCATGGTGCGTAACACAGCTCTTCTATTTAAGTGGTGGTGGCGTTTTTCGAAGGAGGATTGCCCTTTATGGAAGAAGGTGGTCTGCTCTTGTAATAACATGAACCCGAATGTGCTCCTGTCAACACAGGTATTACCTGTCCGGGGAGGGCCCTGGAAGGATATTTGCCATATACAGTTCAAGGATCAAAAAGTAAGACAGAAGATGATTAATGGGTTGTCTATAGAGATTGGTGATGGTAGAGAGACTCGGATATGGGAGGATGTTTAGCTGCGTGGCGGTTCTCTAAAAGATCAATATTCGAGGCTTTTCTTAGTTTCAAACCAAACATGATCCGTTATAGAGGATTGTGGGTTCTGGGATGGGTTAGAGTGGAGATGGAACTTCAAGTGGAGGCGAGAGTTATTCCAATGGGAGTTGGATTTAGTGAACCAGCTGCATGATACTTTATGTCTGGTCAAGCTTGCTTATGATAGAGAGGATAGAGTTGTGTGAAAATTTGATAAACAAGGTATTTTTTCAACTAACTCTTTTGTGCAGGTATTGCAAGAGAAAATGATTCCGAAGGATATAGCGAGTTACAGCTTTACTAGGACAGTTTGGAAAGGTCTAGTTCCACCGAGAATTGAGCTGCGTGTCCGGTTTGCTTTGACTGGACGGATCAATACGAAGGAGTGGCTGAGTCGGCTTGGGGTGGTTAATCAGGAAGATGTTGTATGTGTGTTATATAATAAAGGAGTTGAATATGGTCACCACTTGTTTCTTGGTTGTGATTTTTCTTGATAGGTTTGGTGTGCATGGTTGTCATTTGTTGGAAGGTAATGGTTGTGCCCAAGGACACTAAAAGAACATTTTCAAAGTTTGACTGAGCTACCAACTCGTAAGGAGGAACGCAAGAGATGGATGATATATTTCTGTACGATTATCTGAAATATTTGGCTAGAAAGAAATAGAAGGATTTTTCAGAATAAAGAAAAGGGGATTGATGATATTATCCATCAGTCATTCATAAATTATAAGGAGTTGTTTGGTGTGGATCCTTTTTGTTGTTGATGGCAATGTCGAAGATGACAGGGGGATATCTTATAGTGTTTTTTTCTGTGGGTGCTTTCTTTTATTTGTTTTAAGTTAGTTCTTTTTGTCTTCTTATGCTCCACTTGTTGTGTTAATTTTTTTTTCCAAAAAAAAAAGTGACCTCCATATTTTTTTTAGGTCTTTAACTAATTTTAGAAACTTTTATGCCTACCTTAGAACTGTCGCTTTTTAATTTGAATATGGAAGCAAATGAAGTGTTGGACTCGCGTATGGGGAGGAGGGGTGCTTCACCTCGTTGTAGGATCAGAGGAAGCAGAATTCGGACCTTGCGAGTTGTGTCCCTCAAAATGTAAAAAAAATTATCCAGAACAAGAAAAACGGAGGGTCCGAATTCCACATTTTAGATTTCAAATTCCATCAGCTGCAAATCGGACCATGCTATTTGTGAAGCAAAATTTCATGACCAAAGAACTCGCATGGTCCGAGTTGTGTACTCTGAGTTTTTTTAATTTTTTTAACACAAATTGGACCCTCCGATTTATGTACTCTAAATTTTTTTCAAACTTTTTAAACACAAATCGGAAGGTCCAATTTGTGTACTCCCACAATTTTAAAAAATACCAAAAATTACCATGTTAAAGTATATCACTCATTTTGCTTCCATATCAAAATTTTTTAGCCTAAAACTGTTGTTGAAAAAATAGGCATTAAATTTTCAAGGATCGGCTTTCAGCTAAAATGAGAAATTAAAGATGATTTACCCGTTGTAACTTAGTTATATTTTGTAATTCAATTATACGCTATAAATCCGCTATAATTCAAATACTAAAATTTCTGTAAGATAAAATTTTTGAGGATCGAAAAATTAAAAAAGATCTACCCATTATAACTTAGTTATATTTTATAATTCAATTACACGCTATAAATTCACTATAATTCAAATTCTAAAATTTCCGTAAGATATATTCTACAAACTAATGAAAGGACTTCATTACCATTGATTACAGATTCATAATTGATAAACGGCTATGAAATATACGTAATTAGCCTATAAAATGACATAAACACAAAAGACATAGGTATGTTGAATGAATCCATTCTCTTTGATTTAAACAAATATTTCATATCCTGATTTGAAGATCGAAGTGTCTTGTACAATATACTCATACTCCATGTTTTTCCACAACTTAAGGTATAACTCTTCTTACTTGAAGGTCTTGAGTTGAGAGTAATCTGAAAAGGACAAGCTATATAAAAAGCTCAAGCCAAGCTACACAAGATTAGAAAGAATAAACATTGAAGACAAAATTATCAAAAGGAGAAGAAAAGAAAAAAAAAAAAGAAAATTATAAGAAGAGGAATGCTAGGAGGCCAGCAACTTTTGTGTTTTATAACTATCAATTGGCCATCAATAGTCTTTTTAATGGTGTGAGATTAAATCTAATAGTGGGAGATCACTCACTTTCCTTTTGATGGTTAAGGCTTAGTTTGGTAAAGCTTTTACTTTTTAAAAGTAGTTTATAAAAGTTAATTTTTAAAAGATAGCTTTTTAAAAGTGGTAGCATTTATGGTTGGTAAATCAAATTAAAAATTGCTTTTAATAATCACAAGTAACAACAATTGCATTTGTAAAATAGCTTTTAAAATTTAAAAATACTATAATAGACATAAATGCAAACATTAAATTTGAAAATTAGTTAACATATAAGGTTATATTAGACTTTTAAATTTTGAAAAGCACAAGCCAACTTTGAAAAACTCTATCTTAGGTGCTTTCAAAAGTACCCCGATCTTTTAAAAACTGCAAGCACAAGCACATGATCTTTTTTATTTACCAAACACAAAATGAGGAGCTTGAGCTTTTAAAAAGCACAAGCACCTCTTCGAAAAGCTTTACTAAACCAAGCCTAAGTGCTGATCATAAAACACAAAAATTACTGACCCCTAAACTTTTCCTTATAAGAAATACGAGAGAAAAAGATAGTAGAATTGAAAACATTACCGTTACCAACACCAACTCATAGTGTACCGCAATGAAGAATTTAAACCTCTAAGCACAAAAGTAGATTAAATAAAGTTCAATTTTCTCTTCCGGTTTGTGTAACTAAAATTTCTTTAACGATATACATAGATAATAATTAGACATCATATTATAAACCACCTGAATATATTATTTTCCAAAGGGAGGTGAAAAAAAAAGTGTCACACGACAAAAACAGATGAAAAATGCAAAACAAATTAACATGTCATTACAAGCTACATTTGTATGACGAAATTTAAGAAAATCAGAGTTCTGCTGGAAGCAAGATTTGAAATTAAAACTCCAAAGTGGAAAGACTGATTGTCTTCTATTCAAGTTAATATTAACATTTTTTATTTTTTATTATAAGTGTTGCTTCCTTATATTACTCATTTTAATTAGGTTCATTTTAAATATGAAAAAATATAAGTAGACAATGAAAATATTAAACAATATGAATAATAGATATATTGGATGTTTAATTCACTATGTGTGAAGATGATTATCCTAGTATTAAAATTTAAGTGAATAATTTAGAAGTATAGTATATTTTTACTTTATTGGACCAATTTTAGAACCTATTATTTACATTGTTTACAAAAGTCGTTATCTACTTAACAAAGTTCTTTAAATATTTACTTTTGTATATAATGTAAGATGAATGGTAAAATGTTATATATAAAAACAAATATCCAGGATTATTGCAATTTAATTGAAAATTTAGTAGCAATATAAAGACTAATAGAATTATTAAACATATTTGTTATGTATAAAAAAATGAGCATGAAAGAATTAAAAATATAAAAATAGTAATTACAGAAGATTAGGGATTATAACTCCACTTAAAATACATCCATGCTGTATTCAGATTTAATATTGAAACAATCATAGCTCCTTAAATAAATTCATACCGACAAATTTTCAGGAAAAAAATATGTAATAAAATCATGTCTAGCTAAATTAAGTGAACTTTTCGGATAAAAAATATACTCTCATACTCTCTATTTAAAGCGCCCATCAATTCTGTCTCTAAGAAGATGACATAACCATAAGTCCATAACATGTTATGTTTAAAACAAATATATAAATTTTAATCCAAAATAGAAAACATCACAAACTTACCATCTTTTAAATCTCGTACTATATTATTTACAGCATGTCTATTTTTTTTAGAAAAAGTATAGCCTACTACCAACATCTTATCTTAT
>NC_029792.2:129436528-129437399 GCF_000816755.2 Arachis ipaensis | reverse complement strand
GTGTGAATTTTTTATAATTGGTATATGTACGTGGTCGTACTTTTAAGTTTTAAGTATAACATTAAATTGCACTTAAGAGGGTCCAAATACTAACAACATCTATAATTAAATAGGAAAATTATAGGTACTAACATATTATCTGTCAATTTATTACTAATAATAATTAATTATTATATTTTAAACACATATATAAAGAGATACATTTAAAAAATATATTTATAAAGACACTTCTATTAAACACAATCATAAAAAAAATATTTTTATTAGACACATTTACAAAAACACTTCTATTAAACATAATTATAAATAAGAGTTATCAGAAATTGGTAGAAATATTATTGGTAACGTAGCGAGATTGATTTTTTTATCATCAAAATATTCTCATTTATATGTCTCTTTCCCACTGCTCAAACTGCAATCTAATTGGAGGATCTGTTTCCGTCTTTGTCACAGATTTCATGGTACAAACGAATGAGAAGTTGCCACAGTTTAAGGTACGAAAGGGGCATATCAATTAATAAAAATTAAACATAATTATAGTGATCTTAAAGAAAATAAACCCTAAAAGTAGTAGTAACTTTCCCTCTCAGTAACAAATCAATATAACTCCACCAACAAACATGACCCAAGGGACTAAGGAAGGGTTAGGAAGAAAAAGAACACTAAACCATACCATTAGGAATTAATACTTTGATTTTTTGCTCTTTATGTCAAGCTTATTGCTTACTAGCTAATTGACTAATTCAAATGATTAATTATTAACAGATTATACTAAGACATTTAAATAAAAAAGGTCAAATTAACAACTCAAATATATAATATAAATTCTATTCTCTTATAGAAATAAATAAAAATACCCCAAATAGATTCC
>NC_029792.2:129433337-129436311 GCF_000816755.2 Arachis ipaensis | reverse complement strand
GATAAAAGTGTATCACAAAATTGTAGAAAACAATTAAAAAAATCTAAAAAACAGATTTCGGTACTAAAAATTTAAAAGTTAAATTTATGTTTATAATTTTTTTATTCTCCTAAAATCAGAAATTTGATAGTAAGACTTATGTATCCGTAATCAGACCGTGAAATATAATTCTCATATTTTCTATCTCCACATTAAAAAAAATAAGAGAAAATTTCACCCCATTCCCTCCCTTGCGAGATGCTAAAATAATACTCTTTTCCTCTCTATTTATAAAATGTACATTTTTCTCCTTTATAACTTTTAAAAAAACCTATTTTTTAATCTATTTTAAATTTTTTGTATTAAATAATTTTAACTTTATCTTTTTTTTAATTATTTTTTATAAAAATATTTTTAACAAAAAATTTATTTTTTTATCAGAAAAGTGTCATTTTATTATCTCGCATTGAAAAGGTGTAGAATTTTCTCAAAAAATAAACACCTAACCTACCCATAACAGTACACATTATGTTTGTCCATTCCAAAAAAAAAATTAGCCAAATATATAACTCATAACTAGATCTCCATTATTGGGAGATAGATATCTATTTTATAGTAGACATTAAAGTTAAACCCATCAGGGTTGTTGAGGTGAAAAACCAAAAGGGTTACTTCTCTTGGTTTGTAAGTGCTACAAGTTAGTTTAATAGCTCATGGTAATTGGGGAAATTTCTATCGCAATTGATAGGACCTCAAAAAGTGTGTCTATTTTTTCTTTCCAATCGCTAAAGAGTGGTTGAAATCTGGGGAAGTCACTTACCAGAAGCTATAACATAGGAAGCTAAGAACGAAGCTTTCATCTTTCTTCATATTCTCATTCTCTATTCCCATGGAATAAGCAGAGGAGGAGTCAGCAGCACTTGCTACTAGCATCTGCTTCTGGTAATTGCTTTTTGCTTATTAATAACTAAGAAAAAAAATATAATAACATATATAAATCTGACACTGATGACAAGGAATTTTACTTAATTAAAGACACCAAAACATAATTTAAAAAACAAAAGTATATTATGCATGCTTTGCTCAGATGCAGCTACGTGATGCAATCGCAGACTCGTTAAGAGGTTAATGGTGCCGTATTTTTATACCTTTTCTTTTTCGAACAAATAAATACAAATATTTCTAATTTTCTATTACTATTACTACCCAGTAACCAGTGACCACATACACATCCAACAACCACACAAATTAAACAGCGTTTTTATTGTGTCACAGTTTTCCCTTCAATTCAAAATCCACCTGTCCCACCTAGCTAGCTACCCCATCTCTCGCATCTTTTTCCATGATCTCATAGCTTTCTTCTCATGCAATTTTTTTTTACATCAATCTCAATAAATTTGAACTTTCAATCTCGCTAAATTTAAATTTTCTGATTTTTTTTTTTCATGTATAGTTCAAATTTCTGTATGTGCTCGTTTATCATTCAAGTGCACAGATCATCACCACCAGGGTAACAACAACAATAATAATAAAAATCAATTAAGGAATACAAAAGAAACAAAACAATAATCCAGATTTAAAGAACGAAGATATATATAATTATTGAATCCTATTCTAATTTCATGATCCACTATCCACTATCAAGCTAATTAACTAACAACTATATAAACAATACTCCAGGACCTACCCCTTCTTCATCTTATGTAATCGAGCGAGTTAATTAACAAGATCTGATCTATATAAAGCAATCAAGTATAAGGATAAGCAACACACAGCATAATTAGCCACAAAATTAACAACAGAAAAAGGTTTAATTAAGTAGCTACTGAAATGGAGCGGTGAAAATTGGTCATGGTAGCAAGTTAACCAACACAACAAAACAAAACATATATTATATATTAAAATTACAGATTCACGCAGATTAGTAGCTAGTACCTCACCAAACGCAAATTACGCATTTAATTTACAGTTATACAGTGTCGAGCAAGCAAAGCCACTTTAGCCCTCGCCACCACCAAGACCAAGGGTTTCAAGATCAAATCCCAAAACCGCAACTCAAACGGCACCGTTTTTCGTTCTTTGCGCGTTTTTCTTTTCGGTACCTGAATTACAAGGCCAAGCTCAAGGTAAGTGCAGCGTTAACGTCTAATTTCCATGCAAATCCAGAACCGTCGATTATTCTCCAAACATCACAGGGAACCGTCAGATCAGTGTTGCTATCTTCTCTCTGCACCCGTACCCTGCACGTGAACCCACCGCAGTACGGTGCACTCGCAACAGCTGCAGAAACAACGTTCGTCACTAGCCACACTCTTCCCTTTCCCTCGTCACAACCACTACCACCAACCATTCCGTTAAACGCGCCGTTTGTCCACGTCACGTTCCCGTAACCGTCAGATATAAAACCCGGACACGTGTCTTGACTAAGCTTCACTTTCATCGTCTCCTCGTTCGAACTTCCTCTCTCCTTTTGCCACGTGTCCGTCACACACTCCACAGTCAACACCACTACCGATCCCTTCGCCGGTGACGTTGGCTCGCCGAAACCAAACCATGACACCGGCACGGCGTCCTCCTTCACCACCGGAAGTATATCCTCCTTCGGATCCGGAGTCTCCGGAAGCAACGGCAGAGTCACCGCTGGCGACAACGGCGAAACTTTAGCCGAAGCCGACGCTGCGGTTTTCCTCCTCCGACGGTTGCTTCCGCTTCCGTCCTTTGTGTACTTTCTTTTGGCTACTCTTCCGGCGGATCTGGAAAAAGCGTCGCCGCTCTCCGATGAAGAACCGTCGGAACCGGCGACTGGCTTAGGAGCTATAGGACGAAACCTAAGCATTATCTTCTCCATTTTGGACATATCGTAAGCACCGGTTGCATATCTCGTTACACAACAACCACCTTTACCTCCCATTATCAGTGAGTTCTTCCTTTTCTTTTTCTTTTTTATTTCTTACAATTTTTTTTTTTTTTTTTATATTCTTTTTTTGTTGAAAAT
>NC_029792.2:129427933-129433308 GCF_000816755.2 Arachis ipaensis | reverse complement strand
AGATGGGGGGATAGGCGCCAAGTGGACGGCTTGATAACGACACGAATCTCCCTCCAATTTCTGTTACGTCACTTTAGATTTTATCTGCCCCCTTATTTGTGTACTCTCCAATCTCTATATTCTTTTTTTCTTTTTTCAGTATTGATTCTTTCTTCTCTTGTTTGGATTGGTGAAAAATAATGAACATTATTTATTCTTAATTAATTAGAAGAAAAAATGAGATTGTGAAAAAATAAAGAAATGAGATAAAATATTTCCCCGACCATATATATAGATATATGATTTGGATAACGAATGAGTGTATTTGTGTTAATATTTGAATTTAATTTTACTAAAAATCAAAATTAAAACTTTATTTATTATTTTTAAAAAAAATATTATTTACATATTAAAATTAGTCATTTAAATTAGTTGTTATATATGTATTTGTATATATATATTTTAAAATATATTTTATATTTTAATATAAAACTAACATAGTTATTAGTTTTTAGTCATACTTTAATTTACTGTCGAAAAAGTACAAAATTACTACTTTATGGTAGCAATTACATTAACTATTAGAAGGGGTGAAGTGAATTAAATTTGGTGGGACTAAATGACAAATAAATATGTGGATTAAATTAATAAAACAACAAAGATAAAAATTGTTTGAGTTTATTTAAATGGATTTAATTCTTAGACACTAAAAAATAATCGATTCAATTCGACTTAATTCACCAAATATTTAGGGTAATAATATTTAAGAAATAGATATTTTTATTTGTATTTTGATAATATTACTTTTTTCTATAAATTTAATTTATTCAAATATGTAATGTGAAAAAATTATGGATCATGTGTGAAGCGATATTATTGAAAATAAAAATGGTAATGCCATTTCACTAATATTTGCTTAGTAATTTAGTTGTTGTAATCATTTGAAAAGCAAATATGCAATTTTAAAACTTTGCTTTATATATAGTTACAATATCTAGCGGATAGACTACACTAAAAGCTAGAACCAAAGGACATATTTAGGGATGGCAAAAATAATCCTATTGAATTGAGTATATTTAGGAATTAATTTTTATGGAGATAAATAATAGGGTAAAGTATTAAATTGGTCATTTATGTTTGAGCGTAATTTTGTTTTGGTCTTAAAAGTTTAAAGTATTTTATTTGAATTCAAAAAAGTTTTATTTACCTTCAATATAGTCTCACCGTGAGGTCAAAATTAAATAATTAATGAAATGTCCTACATGACAGTAGTACAAGAACAAGATCGATAATTTAGAAAACAAGTACAAGATCCAAAGGCACAAAATCAGCCGTGGAAACATTAATACATTTATTTATCATTTTCCTTAGTTCTATAGAAAATATTTCATTTAAATTGTAAAAAAAAATAATAAATAAATATATTGATGCATCCACGATTTATTTTGTGCCTCTGAAACTTGTACTTATTCTCTAGATTATCGACCTTGTTTTTGTACTGCTATCGTGTAAGACATTCCGTTAATTATTTAATTTTGACCTCACGGTGGAACTATATTAAAGCTAAATGAAACTTTTTTGAATTTAAATATGACACTTTAAATTTTGAGGATCAAAACAAAATTACGCCCAAAGAAACCAATTTAATATTTTACCCTAAATAATAAAAAATTCGATTAAGCTCCTATGAAAATAGAGATAAACAATGTAAATAGGAAAAGAAATTTCTACTCTATGGAGACCGATGCAAAATTATAATATAATTCTTGATTTTATCTATATAAAATTATAATTCTAGTTACTACTGATATTGGTAATATAAAATCTAGACATTATTATAATAAAAGTATGATAGACAATACATGAATAATTTTATATGATTTAAATTTTTTTAACCTTAAAATGATATGGATGGATTTTTATGTTTATATTTTAAGTTAAAATATATTTTGCTATATTTATTATTTTGTGTGCTTTTTTTAGATTTTTTCTTTTAGTAAATTAGTATCCACATATATCTGCGATATGAATGCAACAACTTTTTTTTTTTTTAAATTAGGAGTGAGACTTAAATTTGCAACTTCTATATAAACATGAAAAGACTATGTCATTTGAGATATAACTCGTTGACAATAAATTTGCTTAAAAACATAAGAGAGTTTATATAACAACATATGTAAGAGGGAAGAAAATAGTAAAATTGACTAAATATTGAGCCATCAATACTAGGCATGGAAATAGGTCAGTCATTTTTTTTTTAGTGCTGAAAATAAAAACAAGAAAAAGAAAAATAAAAAGTCTAAGCTAAATCACGTTGCAATAGGTGCAACCAAGTCTCAGAACAGGTTGAAGTCAAATCCTCTGATCACAGTTATTTTGAACCCCAAATTTAGCCATAGTATCTGCAATCTTGTTGGCATGATGAATAAGAAAGAAACTAAGATCAATTTATAGACCAATCTTGTTTGCAATCTTGTTGGCATTACGATACCTGAAGTTTTTAGTTGGAAGAAAATTTTAAAGACTTAGCCATAAAAAGATTCTAACCTTCTTTAGAATCTTCAATTTTCACAAGAATTTTGCTAGAAAGTTAATGAAATATTTATACAATTTATATAATAGGTTATTTATTTAGCCTAATATGAATTAAAAAATGAACATTTAGGATAAAATACTACTAATTTCTCAAATACAATACACTCATACTATCCAGAATAACTATCCGAGTACCAAGAATAATAAATATGATATCTGAATCGAATATTCCTAAACCTCATTGTATACATTGTACAGATACTCCATTGACTCTCTGTTTATAGACCGATCAAAATTAACATATTGACTAAACAACCAATCATATATCCATTCTTAATTTTATACTCCATATTTGATAAGCCTTTCTAAAACCAACTTGAATCCTTATCACTACACCGAAAAAAAAAAAAAAAATCAAAACTATGAATAATATGCATGAGTTCAGTACCTAATATTCAGTCAAACATGCTAAGTCTACGTTATAATCATTGAGGCAAAACCTAATCTATCACGTATTAAAGACTTTATTTTCATCCTAACCTGACTTGTTTGAGAAGTTTGGCTCGACCTGATGAAGCCAGATTAAAAAACACATTAAAATGAAAAATATCAAAACTTTTTAGCATGCCATCAAACTTATGCTTTATTTTAAGTCGAGTAAAATAGGTTAAACCTTACAAAATACACAGGTCTAGAAATATGCATCTAAGTTAATCATCATCATGGATAAAATACTATATAATTTATTATATATTGCTATATTCTAATCATCACGTTACGACATTTATAAATATACGGAAATGTTTGGTAACAAAAGAATATTAGATAAAAACAGTCATAACTTTTCTTATTTAGCATTCATTAATTGTTGCGACAATTAATGAATATTAAATAAAGCAAGTTCCGGCTGTTTTTTTTTTCTCCCTAGCATTACCCATAAATATATTTATTCATTACGATGTATAAATGACTTACTCAATATGGTGGTTAAAAGATAAGAGATAAGTTTAATGATAATTAACTATCAATCTTTATTCAAATTTTATTTACAAATATAAAAATAAACAAGCTTGTTTACAAAACTTCATAAATTTGATGAAGAACCTAAATAAATAAATAAATTTTTACAAAAAAATTGACCATGACTTGTTTATTAAACAAGTCAAGCCTAATATCGATAAATTTATAGGTTCTTAATAAGCTACCTGACTTGTTTCTATTCATAATTATGACAAATTAGATCGAAATTCTGAAAATTAAATTAAAAAAAACAATAAATAAAATTAACCCAAATTTTACAAGTTTCAAACAAGAGAATTGATCAAAATTTTTAAAGATTTATAGGTTAAAAACTGCCACGAAAAACAATGAAGATTTTCGAGTTACCAAAATTGCAACGGTTAGAAACCATCACAAAAATAATGATAAATTTTGTGTTAACAAAGGACAGTGGTTAGAAAGTACCGCAATAGTTGGTTTAGCGGCAGTTATATCAAGAGTTGTATGTTGAAAATTGTCACACTTTTTTCAACATTTTATAGGATGAAACTTTTTCAAGCACCATTAAACCGTTTAATGACAATTTGCAAAATTCCTAAAAAAACCGCTGCTATCAGCTGGACCAGTTGTAGCGACACACCAAATAAATGGCATCTTTCTAATTCAATATAATTATTTTATCTATGACTTCTTTATATGGTAGAAATTCTGGTGTAGTCGACTTTACGTAAAGTTAATACCTGAGTGTCGTTAGATAATTTGACTGATTTGACTAAATTTTTATCTAACAATTCTCAAATATCAACTTCATGTGCAGTCGACTTCACCTGAGTTTTCACCTTTTTATATATATATACCATGCTCGTTGATGGAGTTATTTCATGGGTAAAAAACAGAAATAAGCCAAGGGAGAAAATAATTTACGTGAATAAGCCAAAACGAAAACTGTTTCATGAATCCACCAACGCACATATATATGTAGTTCGAACCAGCTTGGTTCGAACTCCATTTCTACATAATTCGAACCAGCTTGGTTCGAATTATATACAAACACATGCACACACATAATTCGAACCAGCTTGGTTCGAATTACACACAAACACACGCACACACTAATTCGAACTAGCTTGGTTCGAATTACACACACAATAATTCATGGTATAATTCGAATTATACTGTTAAAAAATTAATAATTTATTAAAAAAAATTATTAAAAAATTTATTAAAAAATTAATAATTTAAAAATTAAAAAAAAATATATTTTATTTTATACGTTAAAATATAATAAATTTTTTAATAAATTTTTTTTAATAAATTATTAATTTTTTAACAGCATAATTCGAATTATACCATGAATTATTGTGTGTGTAATTCGAACCAAGCTGGTTCGAATTATGTAGAAATGGAGTTCGAACCAAGCTGGTTCGAACTACATATATATGTGCGTTGGTGGATTCATGAAGCAGTTTTCGTTTTGGCTTATTCACGTAAATTATTTTCTCCCTTGACTTATTTTTATTTTTTATCCATATTTCATTGTAATTCTTAAAGATGAATTTTAAATATAATATAATCACATTACAATATAATAATAACATTTCAACACGAGAATATGCAATGGGGGATTATTCTTGAAAATGACATTTGCCAAGGTATATATGTGGAATTCTGATTTGGAATATATTTTGCATTGTTTTTTCTTTTCAATGTTGTTGATAGCGTATTCCACTTCCTAACCAATTATCCAATACTAAATTGGCACATGAAGCTTAACACACCAATATTTTGTTACGGAAAATATTAAAAGCACAATCAAAATTTATTGTTTTTTTAATTATTAGCAATTAGTTAGTTATTTTTAA
>NC_029792.2:129427010-129427553 GCF_000816755.2 Arachis ipaensis | reverse complement strand
AAATTACTAAAATACTAATAATTTTGATGCATGTAAAATATTTTCTATATTATATTCGTGTACTCTAAACCTGAATCCTAAACTCTCGTATATTATATACGTATACTAGCTAGTTACCACATAGGTTACAAGTACAATTCATCTACTAATTTATTCATTTTTTTTTTACCAAAGATATGAAATTCGAATCCGCAACCTCTTAATTGAGTATGGAAAGATTATACCAATCCATCCATTATTGCATGAAATGACAAGCGTTATTATTATTATTATTATTTTCTTGCACAGCATATATACAATGACGACCAATGTAAGTGAATAATTAGAGGAGTTTTTAAAATAAAAGATGAAATAGACAGGGACAATGTGTGAGATATATATTGATTGTAATATTGAATGGTATTTTGATTTGATTTGATCAAATAATTTAACTGAAAAATGACACTAGCTGTGATTCTAATGGCTGTTTGTCTATTCTTCTTGTATATTGGTTCTGACATTAGCTTGGGCAGCAACTTTTCTTTTCTTTTGTTTTTTAAATGA
>NC_029792.2:129425841-129426902 GCF_000816755.2 Arachis ipaensis | reverse complement strand
TCTCATTTATTGTTATAAATGCTAAATTGAATAAGTCATAATTACTTTTGATTTGGAATTAAATGAGAATAAAATAAGATATTATCTTTTTGTTCTTTAGATAATTATCTTTTGGATTTTAGATATATTATCTTTTGGATTTTAGATACTATTTTATTTGGGTTTTAGGGTTTAATAGGTGTCATACTCAAATATAAATAGTATCTTCAGGGTTTCGGTCGCTAAGATACCAAAGCCGCCTTTATTGCTCTTTCCCCATCAAAAGAGTTGTAATTCAGCTGTCTAGGAATACAGAATGCTTTATTTGAGAAAAATCGAAAAAATTACAAGATCCAAATCTATCCATCAATTTTTAACTTTTATAAGTAAAGATATACTTCTACATTATAATATATTTTTATGATTTAATATAAATGATATGAGTTAATAAAATAATTTATTCCAACATCTACCCCCACAAATCTGAGGGTTTATTATCAAACTATAATGCAAATAAAAGTTGACCAAACCAAGCTGTCAAGCCACTAGAGAGTGGGCTAGTGCTAGTTAGTGAGAGATTTAAATAATATGTGAATCTAATTTTACTAATTTAGATTCATTACTGAGAATATTATTTAAAATATTCAAAATATAATGTATGGTTGGACGTAAGTTTTTTTTTATCTGAACATTTTGTCATAGTTCTAAACACATTCTAATACTATCATATATTCATATTAATATTCAAATTTATTTAATCTTTTAAATTAAGATTAAGTCAAATTAATTCTCAATATTTAATAAAAAAATTCAGATAAAATGCAAGAAAAAAAATTGTGATAAAAAAATATTTTATTAGTCAAGGAGTGTAAGTCATTTGTAACCATTAGTTTTGATTGTGTTTTCTTTTCAGCTGCATCTTTAAATAATAATAATTAAAACATAACTATTTTGAGTCTTTATTCAAAGATAGTTATTGTGATAAATTTCATATATTAGTAAAAAAATGAGATTTTATTCAAAAACACGAAACGCGCATCGTTTTACTTTAATTATATTAGAATGATATACTTTTACTACTA
>NC_029792.2:129424101-129425822 GCF_000816755.2 Arachis ipaensis | reverse complement strand
TATGATTTGAATAGAATCTAAGCAAATATAAAATCCAACAGAAATCGCCTGCCTTATTCGAATAAGATGAATGCATTTTTTTTTTTTCTTTGTGACTAGATGAATGCATATGATTACTCGAGTAAACTATTTAAATTACCCACAAAATATTCTGTTGTTAATATTATTATAGCTTCATGAAGAACTCTGAAAATAAAATTACTAACAAAAGGAAAAAAGAAATTAAATCATGCACTATATACCTTGAAAGTTTAATTTATTTGACAAATCTACAAAAATGGACAGTTTTGTTTTTCATGTTAATTTTAATTTGCACCAATATATTATTTTATGGGTAATTTTTGTACCTTATTTTTGTTATCTACTGTTTATTTGTTTCTTTATAATCGGAATGGAGAATACTAAGAGGTCAATATTTTAAATAAAAAATGAATAATTAAATACAAGACAAATATAAGAAAAAAATATTAGTATGAATTAAAATAAAATAATTATTTTATGAAAAATTTTGACATGATTTTAGAGCAAATCGAATCATTTGTTCTATCTCAAATATTATTTGACATTTTAGAAATGAGTGATGTTATATGTATAAATATTTTTGTAATAAAGTCTAATTATATTGATACAAACCTAGTGAAAAAAATTGCAGGTATAGACATATATATCATTTTTTTTTGTGCTTTTTGCATTACATAAATTTTTGTTAGAGAGCACAAAAACTTATTGATATAACACACAAAACTTTGTACATAACACAAACCTATCGATACAGTATACAAATTTTTTTATATAGCACACAAATTTTTGCTGCGAATGTGCTTTGTTAGTTGGGTGATCAATCAATGTTCTAGCTATATAATCTTCCAAAAATTTTTGTATTACAAATCAAAATTTATGTGTTATATACCAAAATTTTTGTGTTATATATATACCAAAATTTATATGCTCTACATATTTCATTGATAGGGTATATAAATTTTTGTATATAGTAGATAAATTTTTACATATAACACACAAATTTTGCTGTAAATATATTTTGTTTATTAAGTGAGTTAATGTTCTGAATATATAATCTTTTTAAAAATTTGTGTGCTATACATCAAAATTTATGTGTTATATACCAAAATTTTTGTGTTGTATATCAAATTTTATTTGTGCATATTTCATTAGTTGGGTATCAATGGTCCTTTAAAAATTTTTGTCCTATATATTAAAATATATGTGTTGTGTACTAAAATTTATATGTTATGTATCAAAATTTTTATACTCTAATTTTCTTAATATTTATAGAAGAAAAAGAATATGAAAACGACAAGCACAATGATAATAATAATAAAAGAAAATAAAAAGAAAAAAAAGAAAAAAAATAACAATAACAACATTAGAGAAAAAAAAGAAAAAAATCAACAACATCAAAATAACAATGATGATGATAAAGAAAAAGAAAAAGAAATGCTCATGTGTATAGAAAAGAGGAAAAGAAAAAAATGCTTGTTATAAAAAAGAGATTAAAAACTTAGTTCAAAACATACTAAGACACTTAATATTTGTCTATTTATATATAAAAATTATCTAAATTTTCTTTTTAGTTCTAAAATAAAAAGATTACAAAACATGTACCGTTCATGATTTTTAATAACTCATTTTTTATACTTAAAAGAAAATAAAAATTGAACTCTACTATATATCATTGTTTCCACTTTTTTCTATACTAGATA
>NC_029792.2:129423244-129424022 GCF_000816755.2 Arachis ipaensis | reverse complement strand
ATTTTATTGATATTTTTTTAATAAAAATAAGCTTTTAAAAATATTTTTGTATTTTGCGGATATATCCGATATCCGATCCGCAAATGTGCGGATCGGATCAGATCGGATCTAACCTTAAAAACTGCGGATATTGGATCTGATCCGATCCGATGATTGTAGTGCGGATCGGATCGAAATTTTGGCCATATCCGATCCGATCCGATCCGCGAACACCCCTACAAATTAATTTACTCTTATCCACCTTTTAATTTAGATTATTATTTTAGTGCTTTAAATTTAAAATTATTTATATTAATCTTCGAGATTTAGTTTTAGATATTATATTAGTTTCTAAATCTTTTTTAATACTGAATCAGCTAACTAAGTATTGAGTTAGTCCTGACTTATCACGTTGAACATAAGCTTAAACAATATTGTTTCGTTCTGATACTTAAATAAGACAAAAAAAAAAAGAAGAACGAAGAATTTATATAATGTGCAAATCATTATATTTTTCTTTTTATTCTCCAAAACAATCTTGTTTTTATCTTGTCAATGAGTAATAGCTCAAATGACATAGTCTCTCCATACTCAATTAAGAAGTTGCGGGTTCGAGTCTCCTATCTTTGGTAAAAAAAAAAATCTTGTTTTTATCTTATTTAAGAGTTAAAATAAAAATACGTCATTCTATCTTGTGTCTAACATGACAAGTCAAAAATAATTCAGCATTTTATTCGTTAACTCAACTCTAAAAAAAATCATAGACTAATATTGTGTTTGAAATTAATTAAATACCACA
>NC_029792.2:129422018-129423231 GCF_000816755.2 Arachis ipaensis | reverse complement strand
ACTATAATAATTTTTAAATATAAAAAATTCAAATAATAAAAATTGTAAATATCAAAAATTATTATAAAAATATAGTCCATGGTTATACTATATAAATATAATCGTACTTAAATACACAAAAAATTTACCATGATCACATAAAAAATTAAGATAGCTTAATCTTAATTACCCTTTTTGACCAAGCAAAGCTAAGAGAGGTGCGGCATTAATGCCATCCACTTCCGCTTTGAAAAATAAAAAATAAAAAACTCTGAAACCTATTCATTGTTAACCAATCACACCACTCCCAACCCATGTGAGTTTTGAGAGTGGAAAGCTACAAAGTTTGAAAATAGAAAGCAAATACTAAAAAAAGCAATAATGTTCCCGAAACAAGAGTTAGGGTTAGGAATTAGGATTCCTTTGTCGTACGAACACACCTTGCCCAATCACATAACTCCAACACATCCCATTTCTTAATCATTGCAATCTTTGGACGCAACTCCTTTGGCCTTCTAGAATCACTCCACGTATACCTACTTTTCCTTCTTTTTAAATTATAACCCTCTTTTTTTCATAGGGATTAATTAAAAAATTATATTAAAACATTAACCAATTTAGATTAGTTTATTAGTAATAATTTATTGATGGTTTAATTACTCTATTTGTTCATATAGTTTTGTAAAATTTTTAATTAAGTTTTTATACTTTTTTTTAATTAGGTCTCTGTACTAATTTTTTTTAATTAAGTTCCTCTTAGTAGTAATTGGCTTAATTTTATAAGGACCCAACTAAAAAAAATAGTTTAGAAACCTAAATAAAAGAAAAAAAAGTATAAGGACCCAATTAAAAAAAATTTTAGTACAAGGACTCAATTAAAAAAAAATATAGAGACCTAATTGAAAATTTTACAAAATTATAAGGACCAACAGAATAATTAAACCTTTATTTATTTATTTATTTTTTACCAAAGATAAGAGACTCGAACCCGTAACCTCTTAATTGAATATGGGAAGACTATGTCATTTGAGCTATTACTCATTGACAATTAAACCTTTATTGATTAATGATAAATTTTTAAATAAAATTAAGATTCACAATGAATTAATTCTTGACCAATCAAATTTAAAAAGAAACCTTAAAAACTAAAAATAATCTAAAACCATTAGCTATAAAACTTAGAAATTTTGTATTAACTGTTAAGTAAATTTCATAAAAAACTAAAAATTAACTC
>NC_029792.2:129421213-129422012 GCF_000816755.2 Arachis ipaensis | reverse complement strand
CTTTATGGGGTTGTGTGAGAAACTAACGGGCTAAAGGGAAGACCACCCTAATTTAGGACTGTTTCTTTTGGCTTAGGACATGGGAGCATTAAAGAGTAGGGCATAGTGTCCTTTTATATTAGCATTGATTTGTGTGAACACTTTGGAGTACTAGGGAGTTCAATTATTCCAGCAATGGATTATTAAGGATAAAGTGTGGGGCCCAGTTGCATGGAAGGGGGCACAGATGGAACAATCAGAGCCATTGGATTCATTGATAGGTTCTGATTGGTGCCAACTATTGTGTAAAACAGAGAGGATGCTAGGGCATGGTGATGATGACCCAATGCTTCGGTGTCGATTTAATGGTGAACCTCTACTTCCATGGTTGGAGTGATCTCTTCAATAATATTAGCTATTTTATTTTTAGACATTTCTAGACTAGACTAGATAAATTAGTCTTTTTTTTTTTTTTGAGAAAATATTCAATTTTGTCCTTAAAGTTACACTCGAATATCAATTTAAATATTGAAGTTTCAATTGTCTCAATTTAATTCCTAAATTTTTCAATTGACTCTATGATGGAAATCACCGCAAGGACTAACGTGATTAAAATTTAAAAAATTTAGGGACTAAATTAAGTCAATTAAAACTTCAAAAACTAAATCGAGGATCGAATATAACTTTAGAGACTAAACTGAGTAATTTCTCGTTTTTTTATATGAATTTTGCATAAGTATTAGAAATATAACTAGTAATATTATATTTTTTATAAACTTAAATTTTTTAAATGAGTCGTTTTATAACATAATATCAGAAT
>NC_029792.2:129417386-129419762 GCF_000816755.2 Arachis ipaensis | reverse complement strand
TTAAATATATTTTTTTAAAAGAATCTTATAAAAATATAATTTTTAATAATTTTATGTTAAGTGATTTTTTTATAATTTTTTTTTGTTAATAACCAAAAATATTTTTAAGAGATAAAAATATAGAGATGAAATTTTGGTCTAATTTTTTGTACATGCACTTTTTAAATGGTAATGTTGTTTTAAGGTACAGCTATGGAGGGCAATCTCGGAAATTGCATTTTGGTTCTACCACGTTGTTAAAACTGTAGCTGTGTTCCCTCAGAATCGTGTCTAAGGATTTGGCCACATTTTGATGATTGTGTGGTTCTAAAGGTACAGCCTTCTTCTATAAGAATAATATATATAAATTTAATTTTGATGCACTGTTAGTGTAAAACTGTTCTACACGTACATTCAATCGCCGTCATATTAGTAAAAATAACTATTTTTATATTAATTGCATAAATAATCATAAAAAATAGTTGTGATTGTATAACTGTGTAAAACATTTTACACTGTCGGTACATTAAAATTAAATACTCTATATATATATATAGTTGCTAATTAAAATGTAGTCATCACATATTGGCAAAATTTTCAGAATCCTATCGTAATCATCATAAAACCTAAGGATTTTGACTCATACTTCATTTGCATGAAGCACCAAACTAATTCTTCAAAAAATTGCAACCACCACCCATGTGATTTTATGATCCCTACCATGAAACAACGTTTTCATCATCATCACATCAACAATGTTGGAAGAGGAACCACAAATTTGGTGCCCACTCATCATCTGTACCAACTTCTCAAGGTAAAAGAAAAATATGATATTTATATACAGAATATATAAATAAATATTAATACAAAACTAATTTACATTGAGTAGTGTGAATGGTGTAGATGAATATGTTTTAAAAGAAATTTATTCTTAGTAAATAAATATTAATACAAAACTAAATCAAAGTTTGTATACACTATTTTTTTTAAGGAATGAAAATTTTAATTTTTAAAATGAGATAAAATTTATTCGTAATCTGTAATTTAAAACAATTTTTTGAACATAGGAGATCAGGAAAAAATATAAATCTAATTAAATTGGTCTATCAAACACTAGTGAAAAGTTATATAACCTTATTAGTTTTTAAATTTTTTTAATATGACCATAATTACTTGTTGCTTTGCGTGAGAGCACCCCTTTTAATGCTTTGTTTACTTAAAGACATCAAAATTAGGGGTGAATACGGGTAGCAGGTACCTGATTATTCGTCTGAATCTAAATCGAACTAATTGAATTGGTTTTAGAATTAACGGGTAATTAGGTCCGATCCGAACCAAATAAATGCCTCTCTATAGTAATTGATTGAGTAACGGTTTTGGGATGCAGAATCCGAAACAACTCGTGGATCCGACCATATATTAATTAAATAAAAAAATTAAAAATTAAAAAAATATACATATGCTTTTTAATGATTTTGAGTTTCTCACCTAGTAACCCTAATACTAGTAGCGATTTTCTCACCATATGGAATAAACCTTAACAGAACTTTCTCAAACTTCACCTTACTGTAAGTGATACTGTTGTTGGAAGCACTTCTTCTCTAAGTACAGTCACTCCCACCGTATTTAATGTGTTTAGATTTTAATATATTTGGTGTTTAACATGTTTGGATTATTTTTATTGATTTTTCATGTTTATTGTACTTGAAAATTTTTAAGATAAAAATTTTGTTTTTTTTTTTTATGAATTTCTGTTTTATCAAGTATCCAATTACCTGAATCGAACCAATCCGTTCTTAATCGGTTTGGTTTAGTTCGGATATATACACAAAAAAACATAAATCCGAACCAATTATAATTCAATTGGTTCGGTTATAATTCCACCATAAACCCGAACCAACCCGACTCGTGCTCACCGCTACTCAAAATGGCCTCGGTCTTCAAAATTGAAATAATTAATAGTTAAAAATTTAGATGCATGCAGATAACTTCATGTAAAATTTATAGTTAAAAATAATTAAATTATTTAATAAATTTGATTAAATTATCATTTAATAATTCTGAACTATCAATTTCAATTCATACAAAATTAATTGCACTTTAATTTTTATCTAATTAATAATTATTTATGCTATTTTTTGTTGATAACTTGTTGCCCCATGCATTTTTTACCATGCACACTAAACTCTGCTTTAAATAATTTCATATTTCTCTTATAATTACATTTGAGTCATTCAAATTAAAATCTCAACACTAAGATTTGCACTTCTATAAAATGATAATTTGCTTTATTGTCAAAACCAATTTATCTTTTTCTATTTTTTCTACAAAAGAAAAAACTTTCATTCATAAAAAACTAAACGGCATTTACAAATCAAAAAAATATAAAATTTATAT
>NC_029792.2:129408141-129416716 GCF_000816755.2 Arachis ipaensis | reverse complement strand
AAAATAAAAATATTCATAAAATAAAATTATTACACCGTAAAGAAGAAAAATAAATTATTAGAAAATTATTGATATTTAAATCTAAGATTGAAACTAAAATACTATAAAAAGACTTAAAAAGAGACACAAGTAAAACTAGAAATGCGAAGAGAGAAGAGAGAAGAGAGAATGGAGAAAAGGAGAAGGAAAAGAAAAAAAAAACAGAAAGAAAAAGAATAAAGAAAAAAAAGGAAGATCAAGAAAAAGAGAGGAAAAAGATAAAAAAAAAAAGGATTGAAAACATGGTATGATAGTAAAAGAAGGAGAGGAGAATTTAGAGAAGAGAAGAAAGAAATAGGTAAGAAGACTATCGTTACTTATATTAATAAGATGATAGCAATTATATTAATAAGATGATAGCAGGTTAGTAAAAATTCTCTTATTATTATGCAAATTTTTTTAGAGTGTTAGATATATAATTCATGTGTAAAATAATTAAAAAGTTGTACTATTAATCTATATTAATACATAATTTAATAATATATCTTAAAATAATACTGTTTTTATGGAAGACTTTGCGCACAAATAAATGAAATAATCTATTTATTAATTGATTTTGGTTTTAAATTGTTAGGCATGTTGAAGAAGAAAAGTCTAATGAGCTACAGCTAGTTAGTTATTGTCCAATTAGCTCAGTTCAACCGGAAGAAACTAAATTTTTTTTTTGTTATAAATATTTGTATCCTGTAACAAACTTAACTACTTTTCTGTTAATACAATTTTTACACTCTTCTTTTTCTCAAGAATGTTCATCTCGCTCTCCACCTTTTTTTTTTAAATCTCTGTTCACCATTGCTCTGAGTCTGATACCTTTCCATGGTATCAAAGTTCAACAATCCATAGATTTTTCTGCGCCAACTCCAATAGCTCCAATGAGCTTTCCAAATCAAAACACATTTCCAAATCAGAACGCATTCACTACATTTTCAGCAATCAAGCTCAACGAGAATAACTTCAAGAGTAAACACTCAATCCGGTCCTTGTCCATTTTCACGAAGGACAAAGCGATCCCTGTCAAACAAAAAAGAGACACTTCGACCCTCAATCTTTTTATTTTGGGACAATACGGTCCCTCTGTTAAAAAATTCATTAAATAATAATAAAAATGAGTTTTGTGGAGGATTTTATTTGTATTTTGTGGGGGTTTTAAACCTCCACAAACTATTAATAACTTTGTTTTTCAAAAATTCCTTCATCAATGGTGGTTAAGTGAAGAAAAACGATTGATAAAAATAATGCCACAAAAAAAAGTAATTATAGTACAATACTTTTTAAAGGAAAAAAATAACATCGAATAAGAAATGAAAGAAGAGAACTTTAATGTTGATAATATTGGTATTGGTGATGATGATGGTAGAGGAGATAATGATGATGATAAAATATGGTTACACAATAAAAATAATAGAGGTAGGAGTGATAATAATGAGGATGAAAAAGATAATGGTAGTAGTGGTAGTAATTGGTTATATTGTTGAAAAGATTTTTGTGGGGGGTTTAAAACCTCCACAAAATACAAATAAACCCCCCCCCCACAAAACTAATTTTTATTATTATTTAATAAATTTTTTAACAGAGGGACCGTGTTGTCCCAAAATAAAAAGGTTGAGGGTTGAAGTGTCCCTTTTTTAGACAAGGATCGCTTTATCCTTCGTGAAAATAGACAAGGACTGGATTGGGTCTTTACTCTAACTTTAAAGCATGGAAGAAGCAAGCACTAGCGTGCATAAAGGTAAACAATCTTCAAAATCACTTTGATTCGAGAAAAATACCTGCAAGATTCAACTCTGAATTAGAAAGAATTGAAGCTCAAGAATATACATAATGGGAGGTACAAGATTAGTGCCTGATAGCGTGGTTAATTGCAACAATGGAGCCAAATTTTGTGAATTGCATAATAGAATACGATCATGCATATCAGATTTGGTACACACTGAACGATTACTTTGAAGCTAGAATCAAATCAAGAATTAGGCAACTCAAAACTCAACTAAAAACGTTCAAGAAGCAAGGGTCCACAGTGGCATAATACATGGGTAAAATCAATCAAGTTGTAGATGCACTCAATGCATTTAGAGCTCCACTGAGCAAAGAATAGTACATTGAAGCCGCATTAGCAGGTCTTAGTGAAGAATACAATACCTTCATCACAGTCTCTACAGCAAGAATCGATATAATGACAGAAAGCGAATTTGAAACACAATTGCTCACTCAAGAAGAACTCATTGACAGATTTAGAAGAACAGATCTCGGTCCGATTCAAGCAAATCTGGTCCAAAGTGAAGAAACTCAAGAAAGAACACAAGGAAGAGGATTCAACAATTACAACAACTATAGAGGAGGCTTTAGAGGTTCAAGAGGCAGAGGCTACTCCAGAGGTTCCGGAAGATCATCCTGGTGGCATGGAAGTCGGCCTCAATGCCAACTCTGTGGAAAGATTGGTCACACCGTCATACAGTGTTATCATAGATTCAATCCTGACTTTGTAAGCCCACAATTACAACAACTCAGTGCAGCACAACCACCATCAGCAGCCTTCCACAGTGGAATAAGCTCCCCTTAGAACAATCAACAAGGACTGCAAGAAGCAAAGCCTCAGCCACCCAATCCACAAGCCTATCTCACCGTGCCTGCAACACTGCCGTATACGGCCTGTTATCCAGACTTTGGTGCCTCTTACCACATTACCTATGACTAACGGAACCTCATCACATTATCAGATTATGCCGGCACAGACCAAGTGTATGGAGGTAATAGCCAAGGTATGGAAATTGAACACATTAGAAGCTCATTTATGCATGCATCCCTATCACATAGACCATTTAAACTACAAAACCTTTTACATGTGCCTACTATATCGAAAAACTTAGTGAGTGTGGCCAAATTTGTTTTAGACAGTGGTGTATTTTTTTAGTTCTGGCCTCACTTGTGCAATCTCAAATGTTAGTTTTCAAAGAAGTCACAAACCAACCTATTTCAATACACAAGTCACAAAAAAAAACCAATCAATTCCTTACTATTGAATAATGGCGCCGCTGCAGCCAGTGCCACGAGCACAACCACGACTACAATTTCTCCTTCACGTACAAATGAACCAATTGATTTAGCATGTTCAAATAGCAAATCGTTGAATAACAATGTTACTTTTTTGAGTGAGCATGTTGAAGAAGTAAAGTCGAGCAAAGATTTAGTCACACTCAAAAAGGCTGAAACTCAGCTCTCTCAGTCTGTAACTAGTCCAGCCTTAACTGCTGTGGCCAACCTTCCTTGTAAGGTGTTGAGTTAAGAAATTAACTAAATTAATTAGTGATGACAAACATTATTTTATTGGGCAAAATAAATAATTAAATATTAATTATTTATAATTATATGTTGCTGATTATTTATGATGATATGTTGCAGGCCAAAAATAAATATAATGCAGCAGCAGCCCAAGTGAATGAGAGAAACATATAAATAAGGCTGGTGGGCTAAAATGCAAACGAAGCACAAAAGAAACAAAGAATACAAGGCAACGGGCTGAATGAAAAAAAGATCTGATCCAAGCCCAGTTCGTTGCCTCTCTCATTCAAACTCTTCCATCTTGCTCTCACCCAAAAGCAACGTTAACCTGTCCCCTCTTGGTCAAAACTCAGAAAAAGAAAGAGAGAGCTTCTTCCCTAAGCTATTCACTAAAGAAGCAAGAAAGAGAAGATTAAGCAAATGATAGAAGTCTAATCATCCATCATCAATCTATATCAAGAAGAGGTCAGAAGTTAAAGGTGATTTTCATTTCCTTCTACATGCATCTCATTTTCTTCTCTTCTTCCCAACACTCTGCCATTCCAAAAATGGGTTACAAGGGAAAGTTGATTTCTGCTCTAATCTGCTGTGTATCCACGGTCACAAGTGTATTTTAGGGACCAAGTTGGTTTTCAATGGCTGAGATAGGGTTTTACCATTGGAAACATCTGTTTATGATGTCAAATGTCTTCGGTCAAGCAAAAAGGAGACATCTTGAAAATCCCTAATTTGGGGTAAATGAAGAAAGTAATCTCTGTTCACCATTGCTGTACATCAATGGTCAAGATTGTTTCTTGGGGACCAAGAAGTATCTCAAGGGTTCAGATCTGGGTTCACCATTGAAAATAATTTTCTTTGCTTCCCTGAGGCTTTCGGTCAAGCAAGAAAAAGTCAGACTCAAATTTCTAATTTGGGGATTAACTGGAAAAGTGACGTGGTAAGCTGGAAGCACAGAGCTCAAGAAGTTGACCTAGGGAGAGCAGCTCAGCAACAACATGCAAGGAGATAAAAGAAGATTTTCTGTTCATTCAGAAGCAAGGAGAGAAAACCAGTGAATAGAGGTTTTGTTCTGAGAGAGCTCTTTGAAGAAGTTCAACTAACTGGACAGTGTAACCTAATCAAAGGTGCATTCCGCCAGTATGAAGAACTGAATCAGAGGCTTGCCAATCTGGTTTTTCGCATAGCACAGAGGCTGTTGATGAAGTCAATCTCCTTCATGTTTTACAGATTGTAACTTACTTTTCCTTTCTTAGTTGGGTTAGCACTAAGAGTGAATAGTTAGGTATTAGCATAGCCAATGTCAAGTTAGGTTAGAACTTGAGTATGAAAGGATTGGGTCAATCCTGTAAAATTGGTGTATGTAATACTGTTAACTATAGTGAAATTCTTCCATAGTTGTGGAGGAGACTGGACGTAGGTTGCATAGCACAAGGCAACCGAACCAGGATACATGCTGGTGTTAGCTTTTCTCTTCTCTGCTGTGTTCTATTTTCTGATATTCATGAGACAAAAATAAATTGTCTCATAAATTTCCGCTGCTGAGTTCAAACAGAATCAGAACTGCAAATTTATTTTAAAGGGTCATAACAGCAACTTAAAAGGAAGGCATAGATTCAACCCCCCTTCTCTAAGCCTACCACAACCTTCATAAGGCTGTTAGCAACACAAGCCAGCTCTGGCATAAAAAGTTAGGCCACCCAGCTAATAAGATAGTCACTATGGTTATGAAACAATATAATGTACCATGTTCAGATATATCAATAAATAATACCAGTTATGATCCTTCTTTGTGCAATGCTTGTTGCATTAGTAAAATTCACCAACTCCCTTACCCTAACTCGAATACCAATTATGCACCTTTGGATATTGTTTTCTCTGATATTTGGGGGCCAGCACCCTTGTACAGTAGGTCAGGTTTCAGATACTACATATGCTTCATTGATGCGAGTACCATATGCACCTACACGTTTCTCCTCAAAGCTAAGAGCCAAGCGTTTGAAGCGTTCTTGTAGTATAAGACAGCAATTGAAATTAAAACTGGACTGAAAATCAAAGATATACAAATAGACAATGGTGGTGAATATCTATCCACAATGTTCACACAATTTCTAAAAACCAATGGTATACAACACAGGCTAACTTGTCCATATACTCACCAGCAAAATGGTCTAGTGAAACGCAAACATCGCCACATCACAGAAACCTCCCTGACATTGCTAGCCAGGGCCAACCTACCATTAACCTTTTGGGATGAAGTAACCCTCACAGCCACCTATCTCATCAACTGTTTAGCCACCCAAACCCTTCACAAGCAATCTCCCCTTGAAGTCCTTACCAACACCATCTCGGACTACCACTTTCTAAAGTCCTTTGGATGCACTGCTTACCCCCCTTCTCAAACCTTTCAACTCTCACAAGTTTGACCATCGATCCCAGAAATCTATGTTCATTGGCTACGCTCCAAATCACCGAGGCTACAAGTGCCTTCTCCCAAACGACAAAGAAATGATCTCTAGAAATGTACTCTTTAATGAGTATGAGTTCCCATTCAACCAACTTTTTTCTTCCCCAAATCAGTCTCAACCTGTGCTTCATACCCTCACCCCCAGCCTAGCTGCACCTCTCTTACCCAACCTTTCCACCTTTACTCTCAACCAACCTCACCCCCAGGCCACAACCCACACCTCAGGGACCTTAGCAGCAACTTCTACAGAGAGTCGCATCGCCAGCACCCTTCCTGCAGCAGTCTCACACCCCCAATCCAACTAGCCACCTCCCTCCCTCCCCACACTTACACCCCACCCTGCATTGCATACATTAAATGGCACTTTCAATGTTTTCAATTCTATACATGAACCATTATCTGTCTTACCTCGTTCTGTGTCTGTTGATCTTTATCATACTGCTACTAATCTCTCTTCTCCTGTAGCTCCCCCATCTGTAGGCCCCCCCTCAAATTGAAGCAGTTCTCCCTGCGCCACCGGCACTGACCAGAAATCAACATGCTATGCAAACAAGAAGCAAATAAGAGATAACCAAGCCCAGAATCTATGCAACAGTAGTTCAAGGGGTTGACACTGGCTCTCTCAAACCATTCCTCAAATAGTGGAGCAAGCCTTAACTAGTGACCATTGGAAGAGGGCAATGCTAGAAGAATATGAGGCACTCATCAAGAACAACACCTGGACCCTAGTGCCAAAATCGCTTCCTAGCACAGCACCCATCATTGGCAATAAATGGGTCTTTCAGATTAAAAGACACCCGAATGGTACAATTCAAAATAAAAAGCGCGCCTCGTAGCAAAGGGCTTTCACCATAAGGAAGGCGTCAATTTTGAACAGGTGTTCATCCCTGTGGTGAGATCTCCCATTGTAAGAGTGATGCTCAGTCTAGCCCTAACTAGAGGCTGAAAGATACGCCAGCTTGACTTCAACAATGCACTCTTAAATGAAGAACTCGAAGAAACAATATTCATGGCTCAACCAAAGGGATTTGTCTCATCTGCCACCTCCCATCATGTTTGCAAGCTTTAGAGGTCTCCCTATGGACTGAAGCAAGCCCCCAGGGATTGGTTTATCAAGCTAAAACTCATTATTAGCAAGTTTGGCTTCAGTAACACTGGTTCAGACACATCCCTCTTCACAAAATTAACCTCAACCTCCTCCACCTATGTTCTTGTGTCCGTGGATGACATCCTTGTGACAGGCAGCTCTCAGTCAGAAATTGGAACTCTCATCAGTTAACTACACTCGGTATTCTCACTGAAAGACTTAGGGGAAATGAGTTACTTCCTGAGAATTGAAGCGGTAAAGAGCAGTGATAATGTGGTGACTTTATGCCAAACAAAGTATATCAAAGACCTGCTGGTTAAAGCTGGAATACAAGATGCAAAGGTAATGCCCACACCAATGGCCTCAAGTCTAAAACTCTCAGCTCATGGTGGAGAGACTTCAAAATCCAGCCCTTTATAGATCAATAGTTGGCGGGCTTCAATACGCAACCATTACCAAGCCATAAATTTTATATGAAGTCAATAAGTTATCCCAATTCATGCACCAACCTTTAGAGAGTCACTGAAAAGCAGTAAAGCGGGTTCTCAGGTACCTGGCAAGCACCTCCCATCACAGATTGAAGTTTCAAAAGTTGTATGAAAGTCGAATTTATGCATTTACAGACTTAGATTGGGGAAGTGATGTGGATGATAGAAAGTCCACAAGTGGGTTTTGTGTCTTTTATGGTCCAAATATGGTCTCATGGTCAAGTCATAAGCAATATGTAGCGTCAAGGAGCTCCACCAAAACATAGTACAGAGGAATGGCTGTTGGGTTCACTGAAGTAATCTGGCTCCAAAATCTACTCTATAAGATGAGGATACCATGCACTGCAAAATCGAACTTTTATTGTGACAATCAAAGTCCTGTGTTACTAGCTGCCAATCCTGTCCTCCACAACAAAAGCAAATATTTGAGCTCAATCTCCACTTTGTGAGAGACTATGTCTCTGAAAAGAGAGTCAATATAATTCACATCCCAACTCAGGATCAAGTAGCTAACTGCCTCACCAAACTCCTATCTAGCCCCAGTTTTCTCAAATGTAAAATGAAGATGAGAGTTGCAGACAAAAGCTGCAGTGGGAGCCAAACACTTCGCAGCTCAAGTAGTAGGGTTGATGACAAGCATGTTGAAGAAGTAAAGCCCATAGGACAATCTCAGGAGACCCAGCAACAAGGCTGATGTTAGGCATGTTGAAGAAGAAAAATCCAATCAGCTGCAGTTAGTTAGCCATTGTCCAATTAGCTCAACCCAACCAGAAGAAACTAGAAACTTCCTTTCTTATTGCTATAAATATTTGTATCCTGTAATAAATTCAGTTAGTTTTCTATTATACAATTTTTACACCTTTCTTTTTCTCAAGAATGTTCATCTTTTTTTCATTTCGCTCTCTACTCTTTTTTTTTTTATTTCTATTCATCATTGTTATGAGTCTGATACCTTTTTACATAAATAACATGTAGGATAAACTATAATTTTTATTTATTAATGTTTAAGACATTAAATTTTTATTGTGTTGGATAATGTGATGACCAATGATATAGCATGAATCAAATTTTTTTTGGTGTCTTTCCATGAGTTAGATTTGATCTTGTGGATCCTAAATTATGTTTTTAATACAAAATTAACTCTAACCATACATACTAAAATAATATGAATAAAAAATATTTTAAAGTTTTTCTTTAAATTAATAAAATTAAAAATAT
>NC_029792.2:129406874-129407682 GCF_000816755.2 Arachis ipaensis | reverse complement strand
ATCTCATTTAAAATATAAAATATTTTATTAAAACTTTTATCTCGTTTACACGGTAAATAATCTGTTTGTATTTGAGATATTTTATATTAATTATGTCTTATCTTGTTATAAATGAAATACATTTTTAATTATTGTCTTTATATTATAAATAGGATAAATAATAAAGTATAAATTTGTAAACATTGTCTAAAATGTATGTACCCGTAAGTAAAATATTCAAATTATTTATTTAAAAAGCTCAAAACTAAAGCAAAAATTATAGAGGAATCGAAATAAAATATGACACGTATATAAGTATACTTCAACTCTTTTGTTTGACGTGACTCCTGAGAATTTTGTTTGAGAGTATGTTTTCTTGTTGTGCTAGTTGTTGGAGAATTATTTAATGGGCTTTTGCTGGGTTAGTTGTTCTATTTATATTCCAAATCGTGATGTATACAAGCCCAGTATTGTTTACCAAGAAGAGCAAAAGCCATAACAAAAAATTATATACCATATATCCAAAATAGACCAAAAACAATAAATAAATAAAAGAAAGGCGGCTAAGATTTTAAATATAGAAGAACGATGGGTGTATATGTGATCAGAAACATTCATCAAATTAAAAATTAAAAATTAATTATAATTTGTAATAGCATATGAGTTAGTATAGCAAGATATGGGACATTAATTAATTAATTAGTAAAGTTTGTTATGATTGCCAATTTACCATAGTGTGAAAGCAATTGTAAAAGATAGTTAAAATAAAAAACAAATATAAGTAGTAATAGTATGAAAAATTTTAAGTATATTAAATACATGGATGTTC
>NC_029792.2:129387179-129406849 GCF_000816755.2 Arachis ipaensis | reverse complement strand
TAAAAGATTTTTTTTTAAAAATATTTTTTATGTAATAAATAAACAAAAAAATATTTTTATATTATTGTATCCAAACATAATTGATAAATAAAAAGATCTTTTTATATAAAATATCCAAACATAAATTCCTTTTTACTTTTCCATAAGATTTAAAAAAAAAGATAACTCGAAAAAATATGTATTAGTAGAAACTCACCCAAACAAATCTATTATGTCTAAAAATATTAAATTAATATATTTTTTATTTTTTCCGACAGATATTTTTGAAAAAAATATTTAAGTTCGTTCGCGAAGATAGATAGATAGATACAAGTCAGAATAGAAAATCAAAACCCTAAGGCGGCTCGTTTGCAAAACCAAATCTCTCTTCGATCTCTTTCTCTGTGTGGTGCCGGTAAGGGTTTTTTTTTTTTTTCCTTCAGAATTTTCAATTCAGATTCAGCTCCAACCACCTCTTTGATTCTTTCTCCGAATCCTGTTGGTTTTTTCTGTTTTCTTCGAAATTTCCCTTTGTATTTTTTCCTCCTCAATCATAAATTGGTTCGATTCTCTTTCGATTGCGCAATTCTATACAAAATTAGTAATAATTGGGGTTGGCGAAAACAAATTTGACGAAGGTATAGTTGAATCGGTTCGGTTTTAGCTTCTGGATTTCGTTAGGGTTGTGTTGACAGAAGGCTGAACAATTAGGGTTCTTTTAGGGAATTTGACCGATAGATTCTCTTATTGATTTGTCGAGCGGGGCTTGTAATTTTTCGATCACATGGCAGCTGGGAGAGGCGGTGTTTTGAAGAGGGGGGAATCTTACAAATATGGCTCCATTAAGGAATTTGACTGCAAATATTATAATGATGGTTCTTCTATGGTGGAGGCTTCACCTGCCTCTAGTTCTCATGGTGGTGAAGCTTTGCTTCGGGCAGAGAAGAGGAGGAAAGTTTCTCCTAATGCATGGGACATGGGAGAGAGCGAAGTGAGAGTTTCTTCGAAAAACAGGGTCACCCAGGTTGTTGGTCTGCCTCCTACTACTCCATCTCCGGCTGATTCGTCTTTCGTGCTGCCGGGAGAGCAGTCAGGTGATGGTGATACAGATGCGGATTGCTTCGAGGGAAACAAGGTGCAGGGATGGAACATTGCAATGTCGAGGTGGGCTTCTGCTGATTTTTCACCAGTTGATGCATCTTATGATGAGGACAAGGATGGTAAAGTGAGCTTAACAACTGAAAGTGGTGAGATCCTAGAAGGAAGCTCGGGTGGGAAAGTTAGTAGATCAACTGGGAGTAGTGAAAGAGGTAAGTTTGACCTTTCTTCTGATGATGATACTGACACTGAAGAGGATAATATTGTTGATTCCATTGAGGAGGAGGATGAGGAACAAGGTAAAACTGCTTATAGTTTGGTGTCGGATTCTGATGAAAATCTTGGAGGTTCCAGGAAGGTGCAGAGGAATATAAACATGCTCAACAGTTGCAGAAGTGTGTTTGAGTTTGAAATGATTAAGAAGATAAATGAAGGAACTTATGGCATTGTCTACAAAGCTAAGGATAAGAAGACCGGGGAAATAGTTGCATTGAAGAAGGTGAAGATGAACATAGATAAGGAAGGCTTTCCTTTGACATCCTTGAGGGAAATGAACATTCTTTTGTCGTTTAATCACCCGTCCATTGTAGATGTTAAAGAAGTAGTAGTTGATGATTTTGACGGTGTTTTTATGGTAATGGAGTATATGGAGCACGACCTTAAGGGGCTGATGGATGATATGAAGCAGCCTTTTAGTATAGGTGAAATAAAATCGTTGATGTGGCAACTTCTTCAAGGTGTTGACTATCTTCACGATAATTGGGTTCTTCACAGAGATTTGAAGTCTTCAAACATTCTGCTGAACAAAAAAGGAGAACTGAAAATATGTGATTTTGGATTGTCTCGCCAGTATGGGAGCCCACTGAAGCCGTATACGCCTCTTGTGGTTACTCTACGTTACAGGTACATGGAATGAAATAAGTATTCTAGCTTTCATTGAATTTGAATGTGTGTCAGTGGACGTAATTTGTGCCTTTTCAATTGTCTCTATTGATAAAGTAGTGGCAGATGCGAGAAACTCATGAATTACATCCTTGCTTTTCTGTGCAGAGCACCCGAGCTTTTGTTAGGTTCTAAAGAATACTCCACAGCAATTGACATGTGGTCTGTGGGTTGCATAATGGCTGAATTAGTTGCCAGAGAGCCTCTTTTCAAGGGTAAAAATGAAGTTGAACAACTTGATCAGGTTATTATTTATTACCAACACTCACTTAAATAATACTTTGCTTCTGTAATAGGTTGACTGCAAAGTATGCTCTCTCTCTCCTATTAATAGTTTTTGGTTGTATTAATTTGGTTGCAGATTTTTCGAACTCTGGGTACCCCAGATGAGAATATTTGGCCCGGATTACCCAAATTGCCTGGGTCTAAAGCAAAATTTGTGAGGCAACCGTAAGCTCTTATTTTCCCTGAATTGTTGTGGTTTTACTTCTCACTAAGATTCCCTACTACCTCCTATTGTCACGATTTTATATAAAATGATGAGATAATTCATCTTGATTTTAACTCGGGTATTATTTGCCAACTATTTGCTATTTCAGGTATAATATGCTCCGGAAGAAGTTCCCAGTCGCATCTTTTACTGGTCAGCCAGTTCTATCAGAGTCAGGATTTGACTTGTTGAGCAGGCTTCTAACTTATGACCCTGAAAAGGTAACACATGATCATCACTGATTAAGTTCTGATGGGTTTTACTTGAAATTGAATGATATGACTTATACCGGTGGTGTGCTTTTGTCTATTCTTTTGCAGAGGATAACAGCTAAGGATGCTCTCCTTCATGATTGGTTCCATGAAGCCCCTCTTTCTAATTCTGATTTCAAGCCTATTTCCCCTTTTCGTTGCTAGGACAGGTACTTCTGCTTGAAGCAAAGGAACTTTACAGGAACAATTCAATTTTTATGTTCATTATTGCCAAAAAAGGCTCATGATGTATGATGTGATTTCCAAGGACAGTGTCTTGCACTTCAGTAGGTGCTGATTTTTACCGTTAGAAGCAGCTGCTTGATACATAGTCACCTGACAAGGTGTGGCTTTGTAACTGTTTTTCTTTTTTTTTTTTTCTTTTCCCTCTCTTTTACAAATTTCTCTCTTGACGGAGTTTAAAGCACACTATCTCTCAGTATTCTGCATTTGCTAAAGTATGTACATATATTTCAGGATTCTCAGTAATAAATGATGAATTTCTTCTTGTGGTAATATTCATTACCTTTGCATTCCTTTCCCTTTTGATTATCATGTCTTGTGCTGTGATGTAAAAGATTCACTATTAATTACATCAAGTATTGTTATTTCTTTTGGTGTGATAGTGTTCATGCATATTATTGTGTTGGTTTTGTTTTAGATTGGTCATATGTAAATTATGAGCCAAGATGAACACAATGGAATACATGTAGTCTGGCTCCGCGTCCTGAATCTTGGACTCTCCGCTTGCTTCTACATTTGCCAGGTTTTCGTGTATATTTATAAGTGTATTTTCATAACCCCTCTTTTTTTGTGTTATCTCCTCTGTTCTTATTTGCACACCTTTCAAAGGTTGACTCAGTAAGGTGAGGTTTTTTATTTTTTGGCCTTTGGGGTTGATGTGGGGAGGCTATGACGCTATGTTTCTTTTCTCATTTTATTTCCCCAATATCATTTCTTAATTCTTAGTAGAGGTGTAACATGGCTTGGTGCTTAGACTTCAGTACTGCTCTACTGGCTGTGGAGATTCGTATTTATTGCTTTCAGTGCTCCCCAAGGTATGGAGTTTGGTTTTAATTGAAGCTATTGGTTTTTGCCTGATTTGCTCCATGGCCACTTGGTCAGTAATGAAATTTCGTAGAGAGTCACTGTTATAATTTATATTGTGCAAAATACCGCCTTTTATCCCAAGGAAATCTCAACTTCATTTTTTTTTGGACGTTATTCTCTGCAGACACAAGTAAACTGTCATGGCATCATTTGCCCCCAGGTAGTTTATTGTTGTGTTTGACCATGATAAAGTATTTTGATATTGAGCCTTGTATAGATCAAAACTAAGCATGCAGAGTCTGGTTGAGGGAAGTTTGATGTTGCATGAGCCAACAAAACAGTGGACTTGTATGGGTTTCTCGGCAGCCATTCTCGTACAAGTAAACATGCAGGTTTACACACATTCCAAACTGAAATGGTTAATCTAATGATTAACTTCGTTTGCTTTTGTTTTAGCTTTAGACTATTATTTTAACTAGGAAAGGAGGAAGATGAAGAGGATTTAGTGGCTGAAGCAAAAGGAAGCAAACAGGTTGAGACTTTGTCCGTCTCTGATGATGGCTTTCGATTTACTCCATTTTTCTAGTTCTTACAATTCTGTGTAGAAGTCCCTTGCAAATATTTATTTATTTTTTTCTGTGTTCGTATCAAAGTATAAAACAAGTTTTTGCATTCTCTAGAATATGCTTGACATGTATTGTGGCTAGCAGACACGCATAGTTTTGTTGTATAAAGATTTATTACCCGATGAAGATTTTTAAATTCATCTAGTGTATAATTGTTTTCTTTTTCAAAGAAAATGACCTGGCATAAAACAGCAATTCTGTTCTCTAACCATTATGAGGCAAGTCCAACCCCCTTTTTTTTGTGTTTAATTTCCATTGATATTTCTTGCCGGATTTATCTTCTCTCTTTCATGAGATGAAGAGTTAGCTGTCAGCACAAGCAGTCCCATTGTAACCACACTTATTTTTGACACATTTCTCTTTTTGCCTAACTACCATCTATGGTTGACATTTGACATGTGACTATGTTGTACAAAACCAAGTCTTTGTAGATACAGTAAAAAGTAGAAATTCACCTGTAGTTTTCATGTAAAGTTGATATTCATGTAAAGTTGATACTTGAAAACTGTTAAGTTTGATTAAATAATTATTTAATAATTTTCAATTCTCAACTTTACGCTAAAACTTTACAAGAAAACAATTTTGCACGAGTCTTCCCCTTGGTAAAAATAAATGGAAGGAAAATTTTACGTTTAAACTGTTTTACTTGAGGAGAAAAGGTTTAAATTAAAAACGAAGTGCATGGGATGGACTTAACTAATAAATTTTCAAATTATTTAAAAAAAATTAACGGAGTAAAAAGTTATGACTTATGAGAAAGTTTATGGGGTCATCTATTTTATTAAAATTTGGTTAGTATGGTTAAATGAAAGTAAGTAATTTTATGTTATTAGAAGTAATTTTACATTATTAAAAATACTAATAATAATTAATACTAATAATAATTAATTGATGATTACAATTTACGAAGTACGAAATTTGTTGTCCTCTAATACTTCAAAAGTTATTATTTGACAAGGTTTAAATTTCCAACCTGCGAACAAACGGTCAAAACTCGATTATGTGTCTCGTGTATGGTGTAGATTCTTTAGTAGTTTTAGATAATTCATCAAAGGTTACAAAATGGCAAATATTCTTAAAATATTCAATGTTCTAGAAACTTAGAACGTAGCTATAAAATAAAATCATAAATGGTTATTTTTATAATTTTATATAAATAAAATTAAAGATGGTGAAGGTTGCTAAAGCACTCGTGTTATATAATGTGCGAGGTTATCCATCCAAGGGGATTGGGTACCACTAAATAAATTTGGTTATCCACAAGCTCCACAGTTTCTGTCAAAATTCTCCTTTAAGATAAAAGTTTCACATGGATACATGATAGAAACAGTTATCACGTGATAATCGAGCATAAGATGGTATCATCCCACACCAAACACGATAAAATTGCCGGATATTAGTTGTGCTGCCAAACTACGTGGTACATCATGCCCTTCACTTTTGGTCATGATATATATGCAAACAAAAAGTATAGGAAGCCAATGGTCTAAGTGTATAATGTGTGCAATGGAAGTTTAGAAAGTATCAGAGATATGACCATTAGTATTATATTATTCTATTAGGATACGCTTTTGGGATAAGTGGTTTCATGATATAGTATTAAAGTTCTAGATCCAAAAGACACCAAGAATTCGATCCTTGATGAACTCCAAAATCTGGATAGTATGAGTGATGTTCATTTTATTCATGGACCAAAAATTTAGCTCATTGTACATATTGTACGCTTAGACCATTGGCTCCCTAGCAGTACTCATGCAAATTGTGTTTGAAACGGCATGGAGGGAGGTCAGCGACGGGTCGCCGTGGCTGGGAGGTTCAAAAAAAGGAGTTGGTGAAACGGGTGAAAAATAATTTTAAATTAGAGTAAGGGTTATCGTCTTATTTATGTTTTTTTAGTTTGGTGGGCTTTGGGATCAGCCCAATAAAAATTGGTTGGACCTCTCTTGAGATATTGTGAAATTTTTTGGAGTAATTATCCAAATCAGTCCCCCAAAGATTTTAGAATCAAACATTTTAGTCCCTAAGAAAAATTAATACACAGATCAATCCCTAACATTTTACTCCGGTAGACAAATCAGTCCTCAGTTCATTTTTCGGCAGAATAATTACCCAGATCAGTCCCCAAAGATTTTAAAAACGGATGTATTTAATATAAATTTAAATTAAAATATTTTCTTTTAATACATATTTTTTAATACAAACATATATATTTTTTTACATAGGACATCTTTTGATTATATTAAATACAAAATATCAAATGGTTTTAATTTTGAATTTCTTGTAAAATAATCTCTAATAATTTTATTATTATTATTGAGTGACTATATATATATATAAGAATTTAATGAATAAATTTATCATTATTTTTGTCTAAAAAATACAAAAAATATAGTACAATATTATTGTGCAATTAATAATAATAATAATAATTTTATTTTATTTTATTTTTTGACGGAAGACTATTATGTCTAACAGAGAGAAACGTTGGGAATTAATTTGTACATTAGTTTTTCTTGGGGACTAAAATGTCCGTTTTTAAAATCTTTGGAGACTGATTTGGATAATTACTCTGCCAAAAAATAACTGGAACTGATTTGTTTGCCGGAGTAAAAACCTTGGGATTGATCTGTGTATTAATTTTTTTTGGAGATTAAAATATCCAATCTAAAATCCTTAGACTGATTTGGATAATTACTCCATATCTATGAATTACATCACAAAATCTAATGCCTCTTCCAATGATCCTCCCGCAAAGTAGAGAGAGATGCTTGGCAAGAGCCAATTTTACCCATCAACTTAATGGTTTTAAATTTTAATAGAGAAATTTCTCTTCCAGAGATGTGCGTGTCTCGGAGGAATCATTAGAAGTGGCGTTAGAGTGTCTCCATTAAAGTCAATAAAATCTATAGATCCATTAATAGCATGGTTGAAACTCTTATCAAATATCCTCCGTACTTGAGCAGGGACCATTCACCATTGAAAGAGGCTGTAAAATTTCTTTTAAAAGACAACATTTTGAATGAAAGACTTGATGAATTCAAATAAGAATTACATCCGAACTTCTCATATATAGATAAATCAGTCACAGTGTTGGTATTAATATATAAATCAACTTGCATAATCACCATCATACTAGACGAACTAAGAATTCTGGCTGTCGAGATTAAAAGTCAAAACACAACTTAGATAATGATGATTAAGTGACAACTAATGATATTTTTTACAAAATCGTATAGGATTAAAAAATATTACAAATTGCTTACAATGCTAGAAGTGCTTACAATTTAGCAGTCAAATAAGAGTCGCAAAATTTGATAAAGTTAAAAATAGTCAACAATAGTAGCTAAATATATATTATATAGTCATCAAACTTATTAAAATAATTAGCGTAACAAGTTAAACTTTTTACAAATTTCATCACCTCCGTTACAACTCATGCTTAGTTATTTATGGCCAATAATAACCTTTTTTAGTAATTAAGTATGTCTTTAGATATATAAAAACTTAAATTCCATGTATTTTAATCAACTCTCCGTATGAATAAAAATAAATTGAATTGTTAAAGATTTTTTTTCTCCTTGTGTGTGTATTGGTGAATTAGAGAGATGATAAATATGATATGTTATTTATGTGAAAGAGTGAAGCTAGAACTAATTAATTATAGATATTAAAAAAAAAAAAAAAAAAAACAGCCAGAACTTGCTTTATTTAGCATTAATTAATTGTTACAACAATTAATGAATGTTAAATAAGATAAGTTATGGCTATTTTTGGCTGATTTTCTTTGGTTACCAAACATTTCCGTATACTTATATATAACTTTAACAAAAATGATTATGATCATAATTGATTGAATAACAAATGATAAACGTAAAAACCTAAACCTACTCCTAAAACTAACCAAATAAACTCAAATATTGAATTTAAATATTTGAATGATAACAACTTATTATATATCATTAACAAAACATAACATGTCATATTATTCAACGTATATTATATTTTACATATGAATATATATTCCATATATTATTTTTAATGAAAAAAATTTAATAACCAAACTAACCATTAATTATATTGGTAAGGAATGATCCATGGTAAAAAAAAAAAAAAAAGAGATTGAGTGAGAGGACATGAGATAGCAATGAAGTCGGTGCTAACTATACTGGAAGTCGGTGCTGACTATACTGGGAAGAACGAAGAAGTTACAAGCCATGGAAATTCAACGACTCGTTAAGGAATGATGCACTGTAGAAAGAGATTGCGTGAGAACGTGATTCAATTAATGGGATAGAATTTTAATATTTTAAGAAATTATACAATTACCTATCTCAAATAATAAATTACAAAATAACCCAACTATAGTTAAGTAATGACCAATTAAAATGTGACACATTATGAAGGGTAACTTACATGTTATTTTAGAGGGGTTGGATAGAATTCACCTAAAAAAAATATTAAATGATAAGAGATCATATTTTATGAAAAATTTAAAAAAATGGAGAGAATCTATTTATTTATTCGACGACCAGAATTCTAAAATCTAATCCGTAATCAAATTTCTGACACTGGGAAGAACGAAACGGCATAAAATGGGGTATCTCTAAAACGAGCACAACAATTATGTGTTTATTGGATGTGCCATATTTATGTAGACCATTAAATATGATTAGATGAAAATCAAAGGCAAATATGAAAGAAGAGCATTGATGGACTCTAATAAATACAGAATATCTTAGTATTTAATTATTTTATATTTTTATGTTACAGTTTAAAATTTTATTTTAATATAATTTTTTAATATTATAAAAATTTATTATATAATAATTAATTTTATTGAATAAAAAATACTCATATTTTTGTATTTATATATTTTATATTTAATTATTTAAGAATAAAAGATTCTGTTGCCATTTAAAGTATTGCGTATTAAAGTATTGCCATTTAAAACATTTATTTATGTACTAGGATATTCTGTATTTATTAGAGTCCATCAATACTCTTCTTTCATATTAGCCTTTGATTTTCATCTAATTAAATCTAATGATTTATATAAATATAACGTATCCAATAAGCACATAATTATTGGGCTCATTTTAGACATAATGGACCAGAACCCATAATCAATAAACTTGCCCTTCGTTCTGTTTCTCATCTATTAGATTATTAGTTTATTACAGTCGCTCTATGATAAATGTATTGTATTATATATACATATGATAGAACAAAAAAATGACAATAATAGATAAAGAAAATAATAGAACAAGTATATATTAAGGGTGACCAAAAAGAAATATGGTAAGCAAGGAAGATAATTGATATGAAGAATATTTGGTGTTCTCTAATCTCCACCCAAATGCTAATCACAACTTGGAAGAACCACTTGTTAGAGCAAGATCAACCAATTGTCTTCTCAAAATTTTACCAGCCGGAGATTTTGGTATAGAGTTAATAAAAGAAACACGCCGTATCTTCTTGTATGGTGAAACCTATATAAATAACAATACTTAAAAGGATCATTCATTCAAATCTGTCTTCTTTTCATGACAAAATGTTTATGAAGCATGTATATATTTACCTGCTTTGCCACAAACTCCATGACCTCAGCTGCATTGATGCTGCTTCCTGGCTTTCTTACAACAAATGCCATTGGAATTTGCCCTGCTTCTTCATCAGGATACCTGTCCTCAAAAGATAAGAAACCTTCTTGTAAAAACAATTCATGCATATCATTAAGCTAAGCATAGACAATTCGTTGAGTTGCCATATCCACAAGTCAGACATATAAATAGTGACTTATTTGGTAGTTGATTTTTAGTATGCATATATCATTTTTGTAGGAAAATTTTAGACCTCAAATAAGAAACCTTCTTGTAAGAACAATTCATGCATATCATTAAGCTAAGCATAGACAATTCGTTGAGTTGCCATATCCACAAGTCAGACATATAAATAGTGACTGATTTGGTAGTTGATTTTTAGTATGCATATATCATTTTTGTAGGAAAATTTTAGACCTCAAATGTTCTTTTGAGATCACTAGATTGATACATACGGTACTACAGCAGCATCAGCAATTTCAGGATTGTTATGAAGTATATTTTCCAATTCAGCAGGGGGAACCTGCATTTTCATTTGAGAAATCAACTCAGTATATATAAATAATGAGAAAGTATAGGGAAAAAAGGTGAATTTGTTATTCAACAATGGAAAAATAACACTAAAATACATAACCTGATAAGCTTTGTATTTGATCAATTCCTTGAGTCTATCCACAATGTAGAGATAACCATCAGAATCAAAATAACAAAGATCACCAGTCTTCAACCATCCCTCTGAATCTAATGTTTGAGCAGTGGCATCTTCATCTCCCACATAACCTTTCATGATTGTTGGTCCACGCAACCATAGCTCTCCTCGGCGGCCTGGAGGCAACGATTCGCCGGTGATAGGATCAACTATCTTAGCCTCCATTTGCTCAGCTAATCGACCAACAGAACCATGTCGTTTCGCCTCATCAGTTCCTATCATCCTTGCTGCTCCTCCTGAACTTTCAGTTAGACCATACCCCTACATGATGAAAAATAACTAGATAAAAAAGAATGAATCAACGGTGAAAATGATCAAGTGGATTTTTCAGTTGGCAGAATCTATTCCCAGTAACTAACACTAAATCAAAACTGTAATTAACAAGAAATAAAAAAAAAAAAAAACTGAAAAAGTAAGTTAGCAAGTTGACAATGCTTTCTAGTCCAATTTAAGAAATATCATTATGCAGTTACATAGATAGAAATATGAATGTTGATCAACCTTCAAATCATTCCATGGCTGACAAATAAAAGCTTAGATATTAGTATAGAAAATTCACATCACACCAAAATCTATGAAGTAAATGTATCCTGACATAATGCATGAGAAAAAAGATATATATTTTTTTAAAATATATCCAGATAAATGGGATACTACAAGGAAGACCATGACAACAAATGTAACTAAAGTCATTGCTTTTTTTAATTTTATTTATGGAACAAAAGTCAATGATTAATGCTAAACAATCAAAACCCCCTTTAATTAAAATATTTGTTCCATTAAGTTGGCGTGTTATACTCAACTTGAAAAAGCAAGTGTAGTGCAATAATGAAAGTACGAAATTGTGAGACATCTTTAAGCATGCTTATTACTATATTAGTACCTTTTTAATGCTTATTTATATATTCTAATTAGAGTCAAGCAAGCTAGACTTGTTAATAATTTGATAAGGTTTATGAGTTTGGAACTAAGCTTGAGTCTAAATTTGTTTATTTTAATATTTATATAGAATTATAGGTTATATTCATGTTATTTGAGTCAACTTGTGAAATCGAATCAGTTCATGAGTTTTTTGGTAAATCGAGCTTGAGCTTTATAAATAGGTTCGATTATTAATGAGTTGAATCGTGAGTCGAACTTGAATTTGGTATGATTCAGCTCACTTCTAGTCCTAATTCTAGCAATGGACAATCCAAAAAAAATTGAAAATAGAGGACCGGAGACTAAATAAATAAAGTATTAAAAAGTTTTAAAATGTATCTAAATTACTAATATTCCAATAATCTTAATTATTAATTTTAATTAATATATATTATATATATTTTTTTATAAATGAGATGAATATTTAGAATTATTAAAACACCGCTGTATCTGATACACTCGAATCCTTCAGCAAGTATTAATATACTTAAAATTATGAAAAAAGCCAAGCACTTGATAAACTAATGCTGACGATATTTATACGAGCATGCAGCTAATATGTGTGTAAGAAGTTTAATACTTTCTCGGAACTTTAAAACCTTGGTAATAGAAAAATAATAAAATTTATTTTAATATATTATAATAGACTTCTCTATAATTTTTCTATTTCTTTTTATAGTACTTCTAAAATATATTTTTAAAACTGCATGTTAACCATACCCTTAAAGTAATAAACTTACACAACTTTGCATCACTTTTCGGTGGAAAGAAATAGAGTTTTTGCTTTTTGGATCCTAGTTATCAAAAGCATATACACTTTACGTCTGTACCGGAAAATAATCCATCTTAAGTACTTTTTCTAATCAACTCTTATACTGATTAGTAATACCTTAAAAAATATAAAAAAAAGTAAATAAATTAAAATGTATGATCATAGCTAATTTGTTGATATAAACAAAAATAATATTCTGTCATCGGTGTAAGAGAATATTATATATATATACACACATACATTTTCCCGAAATATATAAGGTATTTTTGGCTTTTGCAACTTCAGCTAAGTTAAAGAATCTTTTTTCTAATTGAATAACTAAAATAATGCTTATTATTTCACATTTGCAAGCTACAAGAGCATTTGGATTAGATCAACGCCGACACCTGTGACCTTCTTCTGATTATTATTATTATTTTATATAACCATAAAGGCATAAAGTCTTAGTAGGTATAGTTAGTTAATATAGTTTGCTATAAGAAAAAAAAAAATCAAAACTACACAATTCAGGTGTCATACTCATGCACGTCAGCTAGATATTCATCAGCACACATGCAAAATAGGGAGGGCCATTACCACACCCTTAGTGGTCCTATTGGCTATTATACGTCGTCATCATATATAAGAAAAAATATAACCCCCACCACCTTCAACCACAAGCAACACACTATAACTGAAAAAAACAATATATTGTCATTTGTCAAACCCATTTTGGTTTTTTAACAGAATTTTCTAAATTCTTTTTCACTTTTTCATGTGCTTAGCCTCTTATTGTACATTAAAAAAAAAGAAAAATACTTGTACACTAAAATCAGCCACCAATATATTTGTGTATAAATACATATGTGGTTTAATTTATTTTCAATGTGTATTTATATTTTAACATGTATTTTATAAACATTCGAATACCAGGGATAATAAACATCTCATGTCATAAAACCACTCATCCCAAGATTTTGGGATTTACCAAAAATCGAACTCTTGACCTTTCAGATCTAGAACTCTAATACATTATCATGAAACCATTCATCCCAAAAGCGTAATTCGATGAGACAATGTAACACTAATGGTCATATCTCTAATACTTTTTAAACCTCCATTATACACATTGTACGCTTAGGCCATTGACTCCCTATACTTTCTCACTATAATTTGTTTCAGTTTATTATAAAATCACTATTTCAAAATAATTAAAGCTTTTGAAGGTTTTTTTGTCCAGAATCTTATAATATTTAGAGTTGCAAGATATATCATTTTCTTTTTTGTTGATTTCTTTATAAGCAGTAAATTATTTTGATCAAAACGATAGTAATAATATTAACGATTAAGTCATCATTACATTTAATGCGAAGCTTCAAATGAAAACCGAGATATATAGTAATAACTTTTCTGTTTGTTTTTTCTATATTAAAAATTTAAAATATACATTATTGTTAACAAATATCTTCATCAAATGATCTTCAATTACCAATGAGTTATATCTCAAATTGCATAGTCTCCCCATACTCATTTAAGAGGTCGCGGGTTCGAGTCTTCATATCTTTGGTAAAAAAAATATATATATATACGTATAAAATTATTTTATACTAAAAATATATCAAAATTAAATTCATAATTTTAATTAAACTATGAGCATGATAGTAGATATTTTGGAAAAAACAAATAATAAAATAAAATAAAAGAGCCAAAAAGTGTGTAACCCTTACCTCCACAATTTCCACGTTGGGGAACTTAGCACCGAAACTCTCCGCCACCTCTTTTCCCAGCGGAGCTCCACCGGACCCTAACAACCGCAACGAACTCAGATCATACTTTCTTGCCACCTCCGACTTCGTCAGCGCCACCACCAGCGGCGGCGACACTGGCATGTAATTCACCTTGTATTTCTCCACCGCCCTCAGCATCCCTTCGAAATCGAACCTCTCCATTAGAACCATCGTTTCACCCATCGCTAAGCCTCTTATCAGCATGAAGAACCCGAACACGTGGAACAACGGCACCGTCACCAGTGCCACCCAGTTCTCCTCCTCCGGTGACTCTTCTGGCGCCTCCGTCATGTGTTTCAGGTGGCAGAACCCTCCAATTAGAGCGATGAGGTTCCCGTGTGTGAGGAGAACCCCTTTCACTCTTCCCGTGGTTCCGGAAGAGAAGAGAATCGCTGCTGGCTCTGACTGACTCACCTCGACTCGTTCGAGTTCGCTAGTTACTGACTCGTTGTTCTCGAGCATGGAGAGGAACTCCGGCGAGTCGAGGAGGATGGGGCCGAGGGGTAGTTTGGGGATTTTAGCGGCAGTTTTGGAAGTTGTGAAGGCGATTTCAGGGTTCACGAGTTGGATGAGGTGAGTTAACTCGGCCGGGGAGCTGAGAGGGTTGGCGGGAGAAATAACGATTCCGAGGGATAAGAGGGAAAAATAGAGAACGGGAACGTGTACGGAAGGAGGGGTGAGTATGAGTGCCACGTGTCCTTTTTTGAGTGGTGTGAAGGATTGGAGGGAGATTGAGAGGGATTTTATGCGGCGGAGGAGGAGAGGGTAGGAGAGGCGGATGTCCGCGGCGGCGTCGATGAGAGCAGTAGTTGCGCCGTCGGTGGAGGTGGCGGCGGAGGGGATGAGAGAGAGTGCGTATTCGGTGATTGAGAGAGGCTGAGAGGGCGGAGGGAGGGGGACGTTAGGGCGGAGGCTGTGGAAGGTTCTGGAATGTGGGTTGAAACCACTGTTTGGATCTACGGTGGTGGAGTTAGGGCGTGTTTGGCTGTTGGCCATTTTTGTTGGAGTTAAGAAAAAGAAGAAGAAAGGAAAGTGGTGTGTGAGTTTTTTCTGTGTGTTCCTTTCAGTCTTTTGAACAGTGATTAGAGTTTGGATTATGTGATGAGACGTGATTAACTGATTATGGTGTTAGGATTGGGGAGCGAAATAAAGTATGGAAATGTGAGATTTGCTAATATTTTATTAAAATGGGAGTTTGACCAGGACATTTGATGGTAAAGAAAAAAAAAAAAAAAACCAATTTTATTGAATAATTTTTTTTATTATGGTTAATATTTTATCAAGTGTTATATATATAAGTTGATGAGTGAAAAAAGGGGTTCGTTTCCTAATTAAATTGAGCATATAAAGTATTTATTTTTTATAAAATAAAGAATGTAGTACAAGTAGTATTTGTGTAATTTAACATGCCATTGAGTAACGCTTTAACTATATGCATAGAAGAAAATAAAAAAAAGTTCCTTTATCTATATCCCACGTGTTTTTTTCTTTCTTTTGTTCACTAAATTATGTCATTTTAATTTAAACAAAATATACTTTTTTAAAATGGTAAATAATTTATGCATTTGATCTAATTATTCTAAAACATTTAAAAGCACATAAAAAAATTTAAAAAAAAAATGATATCTAGATTTTCTAATTTTTACAAAATTTTCAATTTACAATAGTCAGATAGCCATTATGGTGTTGTATTAAAGATAGGAGTAATTGAAGGCCTCTATTGAAATACAAGTGACCGTGGCCCCTAATTGAATAATCAATTTTTAAGTATGCTGTAGTTTTAGTACGACAAAACATTTAATTCTGGAGAAAATAAGATTATTCTTGTCGCCTACACTTCTCTTTTTGGCGATTTTAATGATTTAGAGTGGAATTATTTATTTATTTGCTTTTTCAAATAGAGGAATAAACAGTTGATAGTAGTAAAAACTTAGGGATTTTTTAGGGATTTTTTTTTTATCATAACAGGAGAGCTCTTTTATAATTAGAGTTAATTCTAGTGTCTGGACGTAGGCTTGATTTGGTAAAGCTTTTCGAAGTGGTGTTTGTCCTTTATAAAAGCTCAAGCTCCTCATTTTGTATTTGGTAAATAAAAAAGATCATGTGCTTGTGCTTGCAACTTTTAAAAGATCGGAATACTTTTGAAAGCACCTAAGATAGAACTTTTCAAAGTTGGCTTGTGCTTTTGAAAATTTAAAAATCTAATATAACCTCATATGTTAACTAATTTTCAAATTTAATACTTGCATTTATGTCTATTATAGTATTTTTAAATTTTAAAAGCTATTTTACCAAATGCAATTGTTGTTGCTTGTGATTTTAAAAAACCATCTTTTAAAAGTTAGCCCAAATACCAAACTAAGCCGTAATATATGTATGTTTAAGGGATTAATAGAAAAAAACAAAGTGTTCACAGCTAATTTTGAAATTTCAGGATCTAGATAATTTAATACAGTATGCATGGGGTAAATGAGGTAAGATTTCAGTTGATAGTTGTGAGTAATCATTTAATCAATCGCCTTTTCTGTTTTTTTGTGGTCATGTGCTGGCCCAACATAACCAGGGAAAAAAACACTTCCCATCCGAAACATCCTAGATTTAGGCCGCATGGTAATAAATCAATCTCCTTTTTATTGCTGGAGTTCTTCAAAGAATTAAAGAGCTAACCACAAATGAAACGCGTTTGCAACATTAATCATTATGTCACTGCGTTTTTCAATGTCTATAGGCTCCAATAGTTAGAAAAGCTTGCCCTATGTACCAAATCAATGTTACAAAAGTAATCTTTGAACAAAAACAAATGTCTAGAAAATAAACTTGAATATCTTGATTGAAGTGAATTATGGTTGGATTTATGTTCTAAGACAGGTATCTCCAAGTCCTTAGTGATCTGATTTGTGGGGGGAGTGGATCCTCTCAAGTGAGAAAAAAACTGGATGGTATCCAGTGTTCAATCTAACCAATCACACTGTATTCTATCAATTGTTAAAAAAACTGGAGAAGATCCTTTTCCAATTTGTGGGTAATGTAAACTCATAATGTTATACAAAATATATATGTTCCAATGTAATATCTAAAGCTAAACGACTTTATCTGTTTATATTTACCCATTTCGACGTCATAACCAAGCTCTGCCTGGTAAGCTATAATTCATTTGAAGACCAAAAAGTAAAAATAAAGAAATCATTGGAAATAACATGTTTCCACAAGCAACCTACCCAATAATATACTTGGGTGTAAATAACATGAGATAACATTCAAGCAACACTAACGTTCAAAAACAAAAAAATCATGCAAAACTACTGAATTGGTTCCATAAAAATATCCAGAATAGTCACCGTTAATTAAACTTTATTTCATCCAAGTAAAAAGTAACTCTCTTGATTTGAGTTTGAGAATAGCCGAATTTGAATTTTTTTCCAAAATAAATCAGTAAAAAAGGTGAAAGGTTAGAGTTTCAGAAAATATTTTAAAATACAAAATTAGCAAAACCAATTTTCAACGGCAAAACAATTATATATCATGCTCAATAGGATCCCTAGGAAGAAAGCACCTTCTCAACTTCAGCTGTCACCTCTTTGGGAGGCTTCTCAGCACGAAGATTAGCAACCATACCCTTCTTTGCATAGTAATCAATAACCTGCATATCCAATAAACAAATTTATTTTGTAGAATGCGTCAAAGTATAAACAAAGATTAAATATATCATTCATGATTTAAAACCAAAATAACATTAGCATTGAAAATCATACTGGTTCGGTTTGTTTGTGGAATGCCTCCAATCTTGATTTAAGAACAGCTGCAGTATCATCCTTGCGTTGAATAAGAGGTTCGCCAGTAAGCTAAAAATTTTAAACAATTCGACAAAAGCTTTTGAATAAGCTTAAATCTCATAAATGTCTACAAATTATATTTAAACATGTAATACGAGATTCAAACTTACATCATCAACTCCAGGAGTTTTAGGAGGAGCGTATTTTGTATGGTATGTTCTGCCACTGGATGGGTGTATCCATCTACCGGTAATTCGCTCCTCTAAAATTGCATCATCAATGGCAAAATTGAGCACTTTATCAACTTTGCCTCCCCGCTTTTCTAGCATCTTATCAAGCTGCAAGTAAAGTAAGACAAACAAATGAAGCCCAACATAGCATGGTCTAAAATGATAAATTTATAAACTGAGCATGTAACTAAAAACTTAAGGACAGGAAAACCTTTTGTGCTTGAACCACAGTTCTTGGAAAACCATCAAGAATGAAACCTTTCTGACAAGATGGTTTCTTCATTGCTTCGTCTATAATGCCAACAACCAAGTCATCGGATACAAGTTCCCCCTGAAATTTCATCAAATGATATTAGTTAAACAATGTATATAAAATCTAAATTTACACAACAGATAGCAAATAATGTACTTACCTTATCCATAGCTTCTTTTGCCTTGATACCAAGTGGAGTTTTAGCTGCCACCGCTGCTCTTAGCATATCACCTGTAGCCAAGTGGCACAAGCAGTACTCATCCTTTATAATTGGTGACTGTGTGCCCTTTCCTGACCCAGGTGGACCTGTATGAACAATTTTAAGTTTAAAAATAAGCTACAAGTCCAAATGAGCTATGGTAAATAACTCTACCTTTAGGCTAAAATTACAAACAAAATAACTCATGCTAACATAGAAAATTAAACAATCATTCATATCTCAACCATTGCAATACAATCTACAATAAACAATAAAGTCCTCTAGCCCATTCAAGTTCACTTCCCCCTTTTTTTTATTTTTTACTTCTTTATGAAATTAAAACTTTAGGCAAGAAATTAGTACTGTGCTTCAAAAATCCTGGTTTGCATTACAAAGAACATTATCATAGAACGAAAACAGGTAACAAATAAATAGGGTTATAAAAAACTTTTAAAATTCAAAATACTAATTCTCACACACATTAAAAAAATAGAAAAACATGAATAAATTTAGATTGTTTAGAAAAAAAAAATAGATTCTCTTCTTCACTAATAATTGAAGACATTAATAATTGGCTTAATAGATCCGAGAATCTCTGTAACTTAAATTTCTGTTCACCAGGAGTATATAGATTACAAAAAAAAAAAAATTTATTTGTGAAGCTGAATGAAACCCTAATTTGAAAAGAGAAATTGGTACCGATGAGAATGAGGCGCTTGTCGGGCTTGGAAGCACACTTCATGCGGCGGAGGAGCTCCGACATGAGATCGACGGAGGGCACATCTTCCAAATTGGGAGCTGCACTACTTGCCGCCATTGTTGTGTGTTTGAGTGAGAAAGAAGGCCAAAGCACCAGAAGCAAAGGCGTATGTTCTAGTTTCTTACTGTAAGCTATTTGGATTCTCAAGTGCACTCTTTTTCACACTCACCTAGATTTACCCCCTTTGCCTTGGTTGGAATTTGGGAATAAAATATAAATGCAAAATTAAAATAATATAATAGTCTATATTA
>NC_029792.2:129380093-129387154 GCF_000816755.2 Arachis ipaensis | reverse complement strand
CATCTACGTATACATTTAAAAAAATATGGTTAAAACGAATTTTAATTTTAAAAATAATTCGAAAATTATAAGAAATCAATAAATTGGTAATAAATGTTTATATAATATTTACTCAGTAAACTTATCTTTTATAAAAATTTATATTTTATATATAATTTTTGTATTGTGTATTGAATATTAATAAAAATAACTACTCTTTACTATCATCACATAAATAATCATGAACCACAAATATAACTAAATCATGATATAAAAAATAAAAATATAGGATGCTACTCATTCATGTAACTATATAATTAAGTTGGTCCAACACCAAAAAAATTTAATACCATTAAATGAAACGTGAAATACACGCACCCAACACACGAAATCGCTCTTATCAAACACTTCTTCTTTTCCACGCTTCTTCTTCTTCTCCCGTGCTTCTTCTTCTTCTTTTCATGTTCGTTTACGCACGAAGTGTCTTTTTCTTCGCCTTCTTCTTTGCGTTCCTTCTTCTTCACGTGTTTTCTCTTTATTGTTCTTTTGATGTTGTTGCTGTACTCTTTTTTCTTTTCTTCCTTCTCTCTCTGGTGAAGAGACAGTAGAAGATAAAGAAGAAGAATTTTGAATAATGCAGAATAAACCAAACACGATACTCATGGTGAACCGAATACAGTGCTCATAATGAACCGAACACAATACAATTGTATGGTATTGAGTGAACGAAACATAATTCATTATATAAAATCAAATTCAAATAACTCTGCCTACAATTTACATATTATTAATTCAATTCAATTCAATACACCTCCATCCATTTAATTCAATTCAAATTAGCAATTGCATTCCATTCAATTCGATTTAAAATTGAATAATCCAAACTTTTCCAGTTTGATTCGTTTTAGAAGAATAATCCAAATCGCTCTCCTGATTTGAAGTTGAGTCATTTATTGTTTCGATTTAGAAGTGCAGATCGAAGAAGAATAGGAAGAAGATAAATGCAACCAAATCAAAATAAGAAAACGAGAAGAACGCGACCAGAAGAGAACGACGAAGGCAATGCAAATCAATAAAGAAGAACGCGAACAAAAAAAAAGAAGAAGAAGGAAGTTTACATTGCAGCAGCAAATTTACGTTGAGCAAAACTTTAGATTGCATCATGTTATATGTAGCGCATGTATAATAAACGAGTGAGGGGTGGAGGGGACGCGCGTGCGGAGGAAATTACTTGCTTAACAACCATGTAAAAAATTGGATGCAGAGCTTTTCCAAAAAAAATATACTATCAAACTCTAATAAAATATATCTAAAAGTTTTAATATTTGAGTTGGATGATGAAACCTGACATGATTATTTGCAATTTTTGTGATAACTTGGTTAGACGAACAAATCGATATAGTTCTAGAATTTTGTTGTTAAACAAATTTGAGTTAGAGGGGTTCTTTTTTTGTATTTCATGAAGATATAGATTTTTATAAGCACAATGAATTGAGTTTGATTCTTCACTTGCGAAAAAAAAAAATATTAGGCCCAACCAAATAATATTATGATTATTTTTTTAAAGCTCGATTTGCGTTGCCATTGAAATAACATTATCGGCTCAATTTCTTTTCTTTATGAATCGGTCAGAAATATGAAGGAGATTATTATAACTTCGACTTTATTATTAATATAATCATCTATCCATCTAAGTTGAAATGCTTCCTTTTCCTTCAACCTTGTTAGTTATTGACTTATTGGTCTTTCTCTTGCAAACGATTTTTGAATTGCTGGATTCTCGTTTTTATTCAACTTTGGTCTGATACTTTAACCCTTAGAAGAAGAAAAACTCGCGTATGAAGTTCTAAATGCCACATGTAACAGCACTTAAAACCATTAAAGAAGGGAATTGGACTCACTCGGTCACTCGCAATTGTGTGCGTTTTCAGAAGAAAGATTATCACCAAATGAAGAAAACACACATCACTCTTATCATTCTTATTATATAAATCACCCAACATACACCGAAGTTCAACAACTGTATCCATGGAATATACACATGGACAAAATATTAAAGGATGTTTTAACCCACACTTATTTCAGCAACACTCATAAAACTCAACTATGGAAAAATAATAATAATTCAAACCACCAAGACTAAATTGAGCACAACCTTAAAAATAATTAATATCAAATAAAAATTATATATGAGTAGGGTCTTCAAAAACCATGAATCTTGATTTGGTCCTTCCTCACCAAACCAACCTGAACCAGAAACTGAGAAACGTTCTTGCGCTGATCCCCTTGGAGCTGTATTATTTTGCCAAGCTCTTTGTCCTGAACGACATTGCCGTTGCAGCAGAACTCTTTCTTAAGGTCTTTGAGGATTTTCTCGTAGCTGAACTCCTTCTTCAGCCCTTGCACTGTGGTCAGGCTCTTCTTCCCATTCCTTTGCTGGATGCGGATATGGACATACTCCTTTGCCCCGGGGGCATCCGATTCTTTGGCCTCGGCGAAAGGGTCGAAGGGGGTTGGGACCTGGATTTCCAAATCAACCATGTACTTGGGTTGTTGTGGACTTGATAACACTCCGAACGCTGAAAGAATCTGCAAAGGAAGCAAAGATCATGCAAAGTTTTAGTATACAAGATGCCAAACACATGCAACTCTAAACAACCTATTAACGTATCTTTAAGCCCTATCAACCCTAAACAAATAAACTGCGGAACATATAAGAAACCAGATTGCCAATGAGTAATATCAAAGCAATATAAGAAACCAGATTAAGAATAACCCTAATTGAGGTTAAATTTAATTTACTCAAAGAATATCAAAGCAATCACCAAATAAAGAAAATCAATTTTGAATAAGTGGCTGAAGATTTCATAGCTCTACAAATATCAACAGATACCTAGCTCAGTTTAGGGATTTCCATGATATCAAAGGCGAGAACACAGCCATGATGAAAACAGAATCTATTTCAAAACAGAGGCCAAAGATTCCTTTGATTATCAACAAAAGAAAAACCTCTGATCACCATATACAGAAACAACAAATCAAGGCGAAAACAAAGGCATGATCAAACTCAAAATTTCTCTTGATTCAAATAAGAAACGACAATCACCAACAGAATCGATTTCAAAACGGAGATCAAACATTCCTAGCTCAACGATGATCAACATATACAGAAACAACACAACAAGCCGAGAGCACAGCCATGATCAGACTCAATTTCTTACGATTCAAAGAAAAAATAGCCACCGCTAACAGAATCGATCTCAAAACAGAGGCAAAAAAAAAAATCCTAGCTCAACTATGATCAACAAAAGAATTTTCTGAAAAGTAAACCCTAATCACTTCAAAATTTTCTTAACTAACAACAACAAGTCATAACAAAGGAAACAGGAAACCTAAATTATAATTTTCTGAAAAAGAAACGGCATGATTAGAGAGACACGAACCTGGAGAGAACGAAAGATTTCGAGAGAATTCGAGAACTGAGACAACGATCAAACAATGAAGAAAAAAGGAGCGGGTTGATGTCCTTATATAGTGCGTGAACGTAAAGGGTGAAAGGCGGTGCCAAGTGGTTAGGGCCACAAGTTTCTTGGACGGTTGAGATTAGTTTTGTGTACACGTGGACGGTGATTAAAGAGGTTCAAGAGGATCGGAAATTCGCAAGTGGTTGCGTTTGGTTTTGGGGTATCTTATTCGTGTGTGTTGTTATTGTTATTTGGTGAAAACTCGCGTGAAAATTTGTTTATGTAAAGTTATTAGTTAAAAATATATTTGATTAAATTATTATATTAAATTATTTGATTAATTTATTATTCAAAAGTTAATAAAGATATTAAATTATCAAATAATTTTTATTAATAACGTCATATAAAGTTGATTGTACGTAAATTTTACTTTAGTTTTTTTAATTGGATGAGAGAATAACAAAGTAAACGCGTACAATGAACGCGGACAAAACTACTGGAGCCAAGTTGTCCAATTTGCCAAGTTAGATTAAATAACCAATTTCGCAACATCTATATTTTTTTTAATTATTGATAATTCAAAATAATTTCCAAAAATTAATCCTTTTCTTTTTCTCATGTTTCCAACTTTTTTTTTGTTTGGTATTTCTCGTGTTTCGAACTTTTCATACCAAAAACAATGTAATTGACATCTAACATTACAGACAGTTTGTTTTTGGAAATTGAATTTGGGCCAATTCATTTTTGGTAGTATTTTTGGGCATGCAATCAAAACAATCCAGTAAGGTTTGGACCACAATAATAGGTTAATATCTCAAGACCAAAAAGTTATTTATCGGAATAATAGTTTTGATTTTTGAACTTTTGATTAGCTGTGTTATATTGTTAATGTAATTAACAAAATTAAACTCTAAACAATGCATAATGCATAACAATCCTGCCATTATTTGGTCCCGAAGCATGTTGCAATTAATTTGTTCTTTTGACACATTTTAATTGTTTTCCTTAAAAACCGATAAATTGTCCGTACAATTTATAGTAGAATATTTCAATAAAATTTTACTTGGTATTTGACTATTTGTACGAATTAAATTAATATCCTTAAATAATGTTGTTTGATTTGTATAACTACTCTGACAATATTTTATTATTGTTGTTGTCGCATTTTTTTAATAATCAAAATGTTCTCTAAAAAATTAGGTGTGCGTTAATTTAGTTATTGAAATATTAGACACTTTAAATTGATTCTTTAAATATATACAAAAAGGGGAACTGGCACTCAAAAATAGCTTAAGCATGTTTAACTTGTACATGGTAAAAGCTCCCAAATGTTAAATGGTAAAACACTTTTTTCTATTTAAAGTTTTAAAGGTCTAATTATTTTATTATTTCATATAATTTTATTAAATTTGTAATTAAAATTTTTTTATTTTTTTTTTAAATAATAAATTTATTCATTAAAAAATAAGTAAATATTTATTAAAATTATAGAACAATAGAAAAAGAAGATGAGATTCTCCCAATAAATACTAAATTACCTCAATACATTGACAATACTATTGAAAGATAAAATGTAATAAAGAAAAGAGAGAATAAGAAAAGTAAAGTAGAAAGTGAGTCAAAAAGAATTGACGGATGAACTTAGTTCTTCTCCAATTAATTTCAACAAAAAAGTGTAAATTTTCATTGGATTTGAGTTTTCTCTCGAAGATTAGTTTATTTCTTGTCTTCTAAACATTTCAATAAAGACAAGCTAAAAGTTCTATCTTTCTCCTACCTCCATATCTACCTTGCAATGCTGACAGTGACACTTCCCACCATTGACGGAAGCTTGTAAAGTTGTGGTTGATAATGCTTGCGTTGAAAGGACTATGCTCTCAAAAGATCCTCGATCTAGGACATTGGGTAAGGCAGTGATTAATGGTTTCTTCTTCCATTTGACATCTCGGACAGTTGGGATTTGCGAAAGGGAATCGCCGGTGAAGAAGAGATAATACCAGTATCCGTTCGTGAAGGCATTTTCAAATAAAAATTTGGACTTTGTGAGGAAGTCTTCTCTTCTAGAGATCTTTCCAAACTGAGGTACTTAGATTCTCTCCAAGATCTATTTTTGGCTTTGAATAAAAAAATCTATGATTTGGATTTGTTGAGGGACCATTGCAGAACATCTTCCCCTTCTCCTGGCTTAATTGATTGGATTCTGCTTTTAATTTCAGGTGGAAAAAACTTCATTTAATATGTCTTATTTTCATTCTCTATTTTCTGTCAGTAAGTCCCTAACCCATATGTGCTGACCAGGGTTAGAATCAGAAGCAATGCTAATTGGATATAGAGGAGATAACCACGGGTTAGAAATTATTCGAATTGTAGAATTGGAACCTACTTTTCAATTGAGGTCTTTCTCAATAACCTTTCTGCCCTCCAACATACTCCGCCATTTTCACGAAGGTGAGTTTTCTGATTCAGCATTCATTGAATTATCATATCTATAGTACTTCTCCCTATATATCTGAACTAGGGTAGAACTGCTTGCCTAGTAAAGTTAAGTTTTGGGCTCTAAGATCTTGAAAACCAAGACCTCCCTCCTTTTTTGGCCGTGTCATTTGGTTCTAACTGATCCAAATCATACGCCTTTCGTTACCTCTTTGATCCCACCAAAAATTTGTCAAAATATTGTGAATTTCAAATAGTAAAGTATCCGGTAATTTAAAACAAAAGAGTGTATGAATTGGCACTACCTCACCAACTGCTTTTAATAAGACCTGCTTACCTCTTGTTGATAATAAATTTCGGTGCCATCCATGAATCTTCTTTCTTACTTTCTCCTTAATTTCACTAAAAATTTATCTTTTAGACTTATGAATAAAAGAAAGAAGTCCCAAATATTTGTCTTGAACTCCAATATGGTGGATATTTAATTTGTTTGCCACATGAACTCGAATGGGGAAGAGTGTTATTACTTAAGAATACCGCTAATTTATCCAAATTGATCTGTTGATCACTAAATTCTTTATACGAGTTTAGCAAGTTAAGAATACTATCACAGTTATCCTCTTAAATTTTATAGAAAAGAATGGAATCATCCGCAAATAATAAGAGATTTATAGTAACACACCATTAATTAACCTGAATACCTAGAACCTGTCTGTTTTGTTCTACTTTGTGTAGCAAAAAAGAGAGTCCTTCTGCATAGAATAAAAAAAGATAGAGAGAAAAGAAGGTCATCCTACCGGATACCTCTTTCTGGCTTAAATAGCCAAAGAATTGCCCTTCCACAATAATAGAACAAGAAACCGTTGATACAAATTCATTAATGTAGTCAATCCACCTTGTTCCAAAATCAAGTTTGCCCATAATGAACCATAAAAAAACCTCCATTTAACTATGTTATATGTTTTATTTATGTCTAATTTAATAGACAATTCAGACTCAAAATTATATCTTTTTAATTTTTAGATAGCACATACATTTATGTGCTATAAAAATATTGTCAGAAATTAAAAGTCTTTTAATAAAAATACTTTGATTAGAACTCACTCAGAAATACATATATTTTTGTAGTCTATAGACTAAGATTTTCAAAAAATAATATAAAAATTCAATTAAAAAATAAAATAT
>NC_029792.2:129374218-129379848 GCF_000816755.2 Arachis ipaensis | reverse complement strand
ATAACATTATCAATTTTATCCACATTTATATTTTATATTCTATATTAGATTAAATTTGTTTAATAATTTCATAAAATGAATAAAATCAACGTGGATGAAGAAGGAAAATGTGTGGACAGCAATCAAATAAAACCTTCTTTGGTAAATGGACTATTGAGCAATTATTGAGCTAGGAAAGGTCTCTGAGACAGAGAGAGTGTGGGGTTTCCTAAGCTATGCATTATGCTTTATATATATAGGAATTTTTTTAATAATAAAATAAAAAAAATTATATTTCTCCAAACATAATTTTTAGACTTTAATTTTTAAAATACGATTTTTTTTTTATTTAAGCAAGTTTGTCGAACTCCAACGAACTCTATAAAAATTGGCAAATTCGCCTAACTCCCAACAAACTCATGTGTTTTGAAAATTAAAATCCAAAAATCATGTTTTGAAAAAATATGAATTTTTTTATTTTATTATTGAAAAAAATCTTATATATATATAATATGAAAAAGTTTAGAACCAGTATTTTTGTTAAAATTTGACTAATATTTAATTAATAAAAAAAATAATTTTATATTATTAAATATAATTTTATATTATTAAAAATATTAATAGTAATTGATTAATAATTACAAATTATAAAATCTGCTGGCTCCTAATACTCCTCGTAATATACTCCATTGAGCTTAAATTAAGGATAATATCACAACTATTCAGTAGTTTCTATTGTAACCCTTTTACCTTTGTTTTAAGTTTTTAACTGATTCTTAATTTCTTATGCTTTACAATATTAATGGTTCTTATTAAGAAAAGAATAAAGCAATCTTTTTGAGAAAGTTACTTTGATGAGAACACCCTCGGTTAGCATTTTTTGTTCACCAAAGCTAATCTTTATGTTATTAATCTTTAGGATAATTCGTTTAATGTGAATTTTTTTTATATGATTTAGTCATATGTAATTTCTTATTAGTAACTTTTTTTAAAGAATGTCATATTTGAATTTTATTTCTTTAATTAATAGTAAAGAATTATACACAATTAGTCTTGCATATATACAAGCACTTTATTAAGTTGTTATGTTCATGTGTCAAATATATTTTGAACACCACATATGTTTAATATTTGTCTGATATGCAATAGTTTGTAGGTTTTTTTTTAAATAAATAATTTAATTATTTTAATTACTAAAATAAATAATTTGTAGTGTATTTACCAATATACATCACATTTATTTATCTCGTTTATATTGTAAACAAGATAATTTTATACGTATCTTGTTTACATTATAAACAAAATAATTTTTTATGCATCTCGTTTACAGTATAAACGAGATAAATAAATGTGGTGTAAATTAATAAATATATTACAAATTATTTATTTTGATAATTAAAATAATTAAATTATTTATTTTAAATAATCCTAGTTTGTATATGATGATGAGAGCATGACATGCTAATAAAATGGTAATGTGAAAATGAAAGTTAAAATCGGATTTAAATTTTACTCAGGTGGCTTCCTTGAATGTTCATGTATGTGTCTAGTGCGCCAGCACTTTAGTTTTTAAAAAAGGATGGCAATAACATTTAAAGAAAAAAAAAAGTTGTAAAGTTTATAAGTCTCTATCACGTTTAAAAGATCATCACTCATGCAACATTGGAATGGGACTATCCGAAACAGATTATTTAAAATGAAAAGATAGGTATAAAGTGATAAACTAAAAGTTTAATTATTATTAAATTTATAATTTTTATTATATGAGAATATTATTATTTTAGTTCAAAAAGTAATTAGATATTTACTTTTTTTTTATTTTACTAATATTCTTACTTTAAAAGAAATTAATCCAAAAATTATTATATATCTTACCAAGTCAATATAAGTAAGCGCCACTGATATTCTTCTTTCTTGTATTTTTGTCTTTTTCTTTTGGAATAGTTTGTAGGTATTGTCACAAAGTATTATTATTGATGAGTATAAACTATAAAGTATTGGAAGATTTTTAAGTGTATCGTCATATCGGTATATAAGTGATTTTTAACCGTTGATCTTAATTATATAATAATTATATATATTATATATATTTTATATAATTAAGATTAACAGTTAAAAATCACTGAAACACCGGTACGACAACACACTTAAAAATTTTTCTAAAGTATTTCTATGAAGAAATAAATTAAACTATATTGGATTAATTCTTTCCATCCATGCAATAATATAATGCACAAATAATTGGTTAATTAAGTGATGATAAATAATCTTCTTCCATTCTCAATGCTTTTTTATATTTAGATCGTAGAGAATAAATATATCTAAACTCGCTTTAATTTCTGCCACTTTGATCAACTTTCATTGATAAGCTGATTTTATTTACCTCTATTTGAAAAAATATTGCATTATTTTCAAATATTTATTATTTATGTTTAAAAATTCCAAGTACAACAAGAAGGTAATTCAGTGAAATAAATAAACTTATACACATGATGCTCCATAATTGCTACAAATACTAATTTGGGAAAAGGCATCAATTGTGTATTATTGAGTGTAATCAAGTTGTCTATTCAAGTTGTTTGGAATAATACAATATAGAAGAGTATTTATAGAGGCTAAGAGATTCGTAATAATAAAGACATAATATTCTATAATAAATATTCAGATATATTAAATAATTCTAATTGATCATAATTATATTCTAACATCCCCCTAAAACTCAAGTGATGAAACTTATTTAAAACAACGAAATAAAGAAAAAAAAACTGCATAAACTGAGAAAACGGATGCAGACGGAACTGCCAAAAGGAAGCGCAGATGGAACTGCCGCTAGTCTGAAGGAAGCGCAGACAGACTGCCGCTTAGTCTGAAGGAAGCGAAGACTGAATTGCCGCATGTCTGAAGGAAGCGCAGACGGAACTGCCGCTTATCTGAAGGAAGCGCAGACTGAACTGCGGCTATCGAAGGAAGTGCAGACGAAACTGCCAAAAAGAAACCCAGACGGAACTGTCACAAGGAAACACAGACGAAACGCAAACCGAACTGTCACGAGAGAACGCAGATGGAACTGCCACGAGAGAACGTAGACAGAATTGCCACGAGAGAACGCAGACGGAACTGTCGAAAGAGAGCAAAAACTATATGATTTCTTCATGAGAATGGGTAAGCAGCAGATGACAATGGTGTTTGATCATTCGACTCGAAAAAACACAAGACAGAGAAAACAGGCTAGTCGGTGGAGTAACAAAAGGTAAGAAAAAATGGCACAAAAAAAAAAGTGCAAAAACTACGATGATTTCATCGCAAGGAAAACAACCTATTATCTTCAAGGAGGAATGATTTGTGTATTATTGAGTGTAATCAAGTTGTCTATTCAAGTTGTTTGGAATAATACAATATAAAAGAGTATTTATAGAGGCTAAGAGATTCGTAATAATAAAAACGTAATATTCTATAATAAATATTCAGATATACTAAATAATTCTAATTGATTCTAATTATTATTATTATTATTATTATTATTATGGAAAAAAACTATCGTTCAAAAAAATAGTCAAACAGTATTTATAAATTGTAGATTACACGTTAAATCTGAAACTAAATAAAAAAATATAGATAAATTTTATGTTAAACTATAATTTAAGAAGAGATACATAATTCGATTACTAAATCTTATAAGATAAAAATAAAAATAAATCATAATCTTTTTAATTTTTGATTTTACAAAAAAAATACTGTAATACAAAAAAATATCATTTCTTTTCCTCCAAATAGATCTAATAGCTTTTTGAATATAAAAATATTTCCCTGAAATTATTATTATAGAGTTCATACAAGATAAAATAATCATATATCTGAAGATGGTGCACAAAGGGCTATATATGCAAACAGGCATCTTGTGCCTTTCATAATATATAGAATACAGCCTGTCAAGATATTGTTGCACACTTGCACATATGTTGTTATCAGTTATCAATAAACAATAATAACTTGCATGCAATGGAAATTGTAAAATAATATACACAAAAAAAAAAGAGAAAAATTGCGAGTAAAAATATTAGTTGTTTTTTTTTTCCCCGCTACTTGAATCTTGAGTAGACAAATAATATTTGTAACTAGGGCAATTACCCCTAGGCTTAATTAAGAATGGATAATGCTTGTATTTTTTTTATTGTTAGAGTAGTAAATTAGTAATTCTTCAACAAACTTTTTTGGTTGAATTATTGGTGCACTCATCTACTAAATTAAGTGTTGATGATTTAGATTTTACATTATATATGTAACAACTTATCAATTAGTTGCATATTTTTAAATAGAATTTAGCTACAAGACATATCTATCAGGCTGGAAAAAATTAAATTTAATTTTAAAATATTATCAATATAAAATAATTTTATACGTATATTTAATTATATAATATTATATTAATAAAAATAATTATTTTTTACATTGACTACATAAATAATCATTCAATTATACAATTGTGTAACACGGTTAATATATCAAAATTAAACTCATTTGTTTATATTACGAAGCTTTTATCATTTGCTAAAAACACAAATAAACCATCCAAAAAGAGTTAATTTTTTTTAAAGTCCGTTAATTCTTGGACTCTTTTTTTTTATAGAAGTAAAAATAGTAATATACTTTAATAGTGTAATTTTTAGTATTTTTTAAAAATGTGAAAGACACACAAATCAAAAGTTTTAATTTCTATACCTCAAATTTTTAAATTTTTTTTTACAAAAATCTCTCGGTCTGATTTTTATACCTCACAAATCAGATGATCTGACTTTTATACTTCTTATAAATTAGACGGTTCAATTTCTATTTCTAATTAAACAATTTTCCGTTTAAAAATAACACTCCATCAATCCACATTTAAACAAAAATACTATTATTACTCCAATATCAAAAACAAAAAGTGTAATTCTTGAACATAGATGAGCAAAGTGATAAAAATAAAAATAAAAATCAACCATTGATATAGACACATACCCTAACAATGATTGTGGGCCCCACCGTATATGGTACCCCTATGAATGTTATTGCTTATTATATTCATACCATAAATATTATACTATTACAATATGAATAAATGCATGGCCCATCAATTCATCACCCCTTGTTTCATTTCCTTGGCTCAAACTCAAAAAAGTTCTTAACAACTTTGGTTAAATGATGAACAACTAGTCTCAAGTCTTAACCAAAAATCTTATGCTTTCACTTTTCACCAATATCCATTTTTCTTCACTTAACCAGTGAAGAACACCCTTCAAAATAGTTGCATCTTCAAGATTAAAAGCATCCAAAGAAATAGGGGAAAAAAAAAAGAACAGGTTTTTATACACAACATTATATTCACACATATAGTTGGTAGTTGGTTCATAATTCTTCAACAGTGTTTCAATTATTTCCTCACGTTTTCTTTTTTGCATTTTCAGAAGAAAACCAGGACCAACCCCATTTGAAGAAAGTGCATAATTGCATATAGCAGCATGTGGAAGGAGTAAATGCATTAAATTTCAGGTACCCCACCTTTCATATCTTTGGATTCTGTGCAAAAATACTAATATATGTTGCTACTATACTTCTCCTTCTTCTTTCATTTGTTTTGTTATTGGTTGTATAGTTATTTAATTAATCAGAAT
>NC_029792.2:129372918-129374188 GCF_000816755.2 Arachis ipaensis | reverse complement strand
GGATGTGTTTGGTTTATATTATTTTTTATTTTTAATATTTTTTATTTTATGAATTTTGAAAAAAAATAAAAACAAAAAATAAAAAAAATAAAATAAAATTTTATTATTTTTACTATTTTCACTTTTTTCTTCACAAAATTTTCAATTGTACTTTTAATGTTTCTATATAGATATAGTTTTTAAGGGGGCTTTTAAGCTATGATGTAGTCATATACTCACACCCCATTTATTTTTCTTTTTTTCTGACATTGGTTTCAAGGTTTCAGGTATCATCTTAATGGCAAATTAAGATTTAAGGACAAGTTCTGATTTTCCATTGGATTCTTTTCTTCATATATGCTAGTTGTTTTGTTCCTCCTTGAAGCCACTTGAAGACAGAATTTTTGTCAATGGGGTCCTTCCAAGACTTGGTTCTTGTGCTGTTATGTTCAGTTTGGTGTGTCTTTCATGTTGTTAATTGCAATGCTCAGCAGTTACAATCTTCTCAAACACTTGTGCTTCTTCAACTGAAAAAGCACTTAGAATATCCAAAGCCATTGGATATTTGGAAAGATCGTTGGACAAATCTTTGTTCTTCAACACAACAAGTGAATGTTTCATGCAATGAGAACTTTGTCACTGAACTTCTGATTATTGGTGACAAGACACAAAGCAAATTTAGAGAAGAACATGAAGGATTTGATGGTTATGCAATTCAAGATCAAACACTTTCACAAGGGTTTTCAATGGATTCTTTTGTTGCTACTTTAGCAAGGTTAACTAACCTTAGAGTTCTGAAGCTTGTTTCTTTGGGAATTTGGGGTCCATTACCTGATAGGATTCATAGGCTTTATGATCTTCAACACTTGGATTTGAGTTCCAATTTTCTCTATGGATCAATCCCTCCAAAGATTTCAACAATGGTGAATCTCAAAACTCTTAATTTGGGTGATAACTTCTTCAATGGTACTATTCCAACCTTGTTCTTCAACTCATCAAGTAATTTATCATATCTCAGTTTGAAGAACAACAAGTTGAAGGGTCATTTTCCAAATTCAATTCTTGGCATCAACACCCTCAATGAGATTGATATTTCAAACAACAATATTTCTGGTGGATTGCAAGATTTCAATGGTTTGAGCAACTTGGAACACTTGGATTTGAGTTGGAACAACTTGGATTCAACACTTCCTCCAATGCCAAAAGGATTGAAGAATCTTTTCCTAAGCAGGAACTCATTCTCAGGTGAAATTCCAAAGCAATATGGTAAACTAAGTATGCTTCAAATGCT
>NC_029792.2:129366223-129372854 GCF_000816755.2 Arachis ipaensis | reverse complement strand
AAACATGTTGAGTGGAACCACAAAGAACAATCTAAGATGTAGCATTCGACTTCGATTCGTCGACGTCTCGAATAACAGGCTAATGGGGGGCTTGCCTGATTGCCTGATCCGAACCGGACCCGAAAATGATAGAGTTGTTAAGAGTGATGGAAATTGTTTGTCTGGGAATTTTCAGCATCAACATGCATTGTCATATTGCAAAGAAGTTCCTCAATTGAAGAAGGAATCACATAAAGTTGGAGCATTATTTGTTGTTGGTGTAATTGTTGGAATTCTTGTTATGGTTATGGTTTTTGTTTTGTGCATTGTTATAGTTTGTAAAAGGTATTATTCAAAAGGGGTATCAGAACAGCACCTATTGCATAAATCAGTTCAAGATAGCTACTCAGCAAGTTTGTCATCTGAAATTGTGACAAATGCAAGTAGGTATTCTTTTCATTCTAGAAACTTACGTACAGTTGTTTTCGTGTATTATTTAACGACTCTTAACTATAAACTTCACACGAAGACAATTGCACGTGAGTGTTAACTTCTTTTCATTCATCAAAATGATACATATGAACATTGTTGTTACTAATGTTATTCTAAAGATTTTAATTTTATTGTTTGTTACTAAAATTTCAGGGTATGTTTCTGAAGCTGCAAAGTTTGGCAGAGAAGGCCTTCCCTTGTGTAGGTCATATTCTTTGGAAGAGTTGAAGGAAGCTACAAATAACTTTGACAACCCTAATTTTATGGGTGAAAATTTATATGGGAAGGTTAGAACACTACTCTTTTTAACTTTTGTTTTTAATTTTTATTTTAAGGGATTAACTTTCAACTTCTTCTCTAAGTAATTAGACCATAATAAAAATAATTTTTAAAAAAAAGAGTTTTATTATTTTTTTTTTTTCAGAATACATTGACATTTGACAATGTAAATTTAGTGGGACACAACTAAATATATAGTATAGATGTTAGTGTAAATTAAGATAGCATTTGTTTTCAGGTACTGAGTTAGAAATTGAGAGACTGAGACTCAATATCATGTTTTTTTGTTTAGAGACTGGTATTAAAATTTTTGTCTCTTTCTTCAAAATTTCAGTACTTCAGTACCTCCAAAAAGTAGAGACACAGGGAATTAAAATTTTTAGAGATGGAGACAGAAACTTTAATAATATTTTATACCTAAAATACTCTCATTTCAAATAATTAATTTCAATTTTACCCTTTGTGCAAATTAAATTAGAATTTCATTCTTGTTTTAATTTCTGTCTTCCACTTTGTACCAAACAGAATATTGAGATTTATTTCAATCTCTGTCTCTTAGTCTCAATCTCTCGGTCTCAGTCTTTCCATCTTTGTCTCTCCACCAAACGCTACCTAATAAACACTTTTGTATGAAAAAAAAAGTTATTTTCGATTTGGTTGGACCCATTGATTTGTAGTCGATTTTTTAAATTATACCCAATTTTTTTGTATTTTTCATCTGTTTACAATTCGATTAGACGGTCTTATTTAAATCCTTTTTCAGAACTATATATAAAATAATTTTATTGAGATAATAAATATGAAAATTAATTGTATTTGTCTATGTGTCAGCACTTAATTAAATATTAGTGCATAAAAATTAAACTGCAGATGCATGCTAATAGAATTGATAAGTTGTTCCTATGATGTTGCAGCTTTACAGAGGAAAATTAGAGAGTGGAATACAAGTTGTGATAAGGTGTTTGCCTTTGTCAAAAAAATACACAATTAGGAACTTCAAACTCAGGTTGGATTTGCTTGCAAAGCTTAGGCACCCTCATTTAGTGTCTCTCTTGGGACATTGCATTGATGGTGTTGTTGGAGATCAAAGTGACACAAATGTCTTCCTTGTTTATGAATTTGTCTCAAATGGGAGCTTTCAGACCTATCTCTCAGGTACCAATATAAAGAATATAATTTTAATATGATAACTAATAGCTTGTTTCATAGAGAAATTTTGTTTGTGTACTTATTTCCTTTCATAGTAATATTTAATCCATGTCATTTTGATTTGCTAGAATTTTATGTTGGTTGTCAAAGATTCTCTTCTTTTCTTCTGGTTTAGTTAGTACTTCCCCTTATTATTATGTACTAAAATCATTAACTTTGGAGTTGAAAAATGTTTTTTTATACTGACAAATGTGCTGGTTTTCACATGAATGCCATTATTTTGACAAATAATATGCAAGGGTTTATACAAGAAATATTAAAAAATAATATCCTCCTTTTATTTAAATATAAAATTTATTTGAGTGAAATGTAAAATTTTAAAAATTTTTTTTAAAAAGATTTTAACTTCTCAAAAAAATATTTTTTATTTTTTTAATATTTTTATTTTTACTACTAAAAATTTATTAAAACGTTAAAAAATAATAAAAAAGATCTTTTTCTATTAATATAATAATAATATCCAAACAAGTACACAATATAGTGGATTTCTCAATGCAATTCAATCCAGCTTATACTAGCAAGAGAATTTAGCATTATGACTTCTTTTTTCTCTGTTGTTATTCATGGCATGTGCTACTTTTTCTTCTTTCTACTTGGAACTTTAAATTTGCAAAATTAAACAAGCTTTAGTTGGTATTTTTTTAGACTTTTATAGAGCATTAGGTTTAATTTTTTTTTTTTACTAAATATAGGAAGATTTGAATCTGCGACTTCTTAAGGAAGCATGAGGACACTATGTCATTTGAGTTTTACAAAATAATACATTAGTATTTATGTAACTATATATTATAAATTAAAAGTAAAATTTGTCACTCAAATATTTAGTATTAATTCAATTAAAATTTTATATTATTTTATCAAAATAATTATACAAATGATAAAATTTTATTAGTTTTTCATTAAAGTAATATGGTCTCTCTAAAGTAAAACAGTTTTATATCATCAATTAACTCTAATACAAATTTTAATTCTAAATCAATTTACTCTTTGAAAATATAAAAAATAATATTCCAAAAATATTTCATTAAAATTGTTCTAAGCTTATACATAGAAACTCACATTGGAATATAATAATATACTTCATAAATTAGAACCTTTGAAAGTTGGAAAATTTCCAATTTATGAGTGACAACACTTTTTGGTTATTTATGTGCAGAAGACAGTGGTGGAAAGATTTATGATTGGTCAGAGAGATTATCGGTGCTAATTAGTATTGCCAAGGCTGTTCACTTCTTACACACTGGAATGATACCCGGCTTCTTTAAGAACAGACTTAAGACTAATAATATATTGATTAATGAACATTGGATGGCAAAGTTGAGTGACTATGGATTGTCTATTATCTCTGAAGAAACTGATGCTTGTGGGGTATGTTTTCCTTTTTGCCTTTTTTAATTCTTCAAAGAGATAATACTCAATTTGGTCTCTGAACTTACACGCGAGCCTCAATTTAGTCCCTGAATTTTCAATTGTCTCTGTTTAGTCCCCAAATTTTGTGAACATAACTCATGTTAGTCATTGAAACAATTTTCAACGTACAAACGTTAACGAAACACTGTCGTGACAGTCGAATGTCACACTAAACTTTGTAAAATGATGTCGTTTTGGTTTTAGCACTCAAATAATCTAAAAACAACATCCTAAATAGTGTTTATTAAAATTTTACCTAACAAAATAAGTAATACGATGTCGTTTTTGAGCTATTTAAATATCAAAACCAAAACTGCATCATTTTACAAGTTTTAACGTGACATGTGATAGTCTACAACAGCGCTCTATTAACGTTTTTATACTAAAAATGGTCTCAGGGACTAATATGAGACACGTTTATAAACTTCGAGGACTAAACAGAGACAATTGAAACTGCAGGGACTAAATTGAGACTCGCATGTAAGTTCAGGGACCAAATTGAATATTATGTTAGTTACCCATGTCCCATTACATAAAGATATCTTCATATAAAAATAATAATTAAGATGTCAATACATATTATGTTAAATAATTTACTCAAACATATTATATTATTTAATAATTTTTAACTGTTATCTTTACATAAAAATATATCTTCGTGTGAGTAGTTATCTTGAGTTATTCCAATTTATGTGCAATAAAATTTATGATGAATACAAAGTGAATTTTCACATTGCTTAAATTAGAAACTCATTCTAATATTGATCTAACAAATTACCAATTGATTTGACAATATCACTCAGACTAATATTTAAATATAATAAATGAGATCACAATTAGATATTAGAATGTAAAATTCTAACATTTTTTCTATGTCTATGATTCATCTTCACTGATTTGACTTATTTTATGGTTTATAGGTAAATGGAGAAAGTCCTGATTCAATGTAAGAATTTGTGTAGATCATGTGACTTAGTATTTAATCATTTATTTATTTATTTTTGTGAAACTTTCCATGACTCTTCCAACATATATGTTATTTTCAGGCAAATGAAAAGGTTAGAGGATGATGTCTATAGCTTTGGATTCATAATACTTGAGGCACTTGTTGGACCTTCACTATCTGCTAAAAGAGAAGCACTTATGCTCCATGAAAGGGTATGCATTAAAGATTTTCAGATTAAATTACATGATGAATTTGTAATGTCTTCTAATCATTGAAAAACACAAGTTTCAAATGAGTTCAGTTTTAATACATCATCAACTTAATATACATTTAACCATATATTGTTGCATCAGTAATTTAGTAATTTACATCCACTTTCTTGAATAAAAATGTAAAATTATTGAGTTTAGAATTTATGGTTTAAATTTTAAAATATGATATTATTTATCTTTCATCTAATTTGATCAGTATTAACATGACAAATTAAAAACTGATGTTTCCAATGGGTATAATATATTCAAGGTTTAATTACTCGGTCAGTCCTATAATTTCATCGAAATTTTAATTAGGTCTTTATACTTTTTTTTTTATTCTTAATTGGATTCCTATACCATATCTGATTTTGTAACTAAATATCTACCTTGATAAACACGTTAAAGTTAATAGAATATTCTGTTAAAGTTAATAGAATATTCTGTTAAACTATAGGGAATATTCAGTCAAATGTTAGGCATATTTGTTTTGTTTAATAGAATATTTCGTTAATTCTAATATTTTTATCACCACAGGAACTTAATTACAAAATTTGATATGATATGGAACTCGATAGAAAAAAAAAAGTATAAAGACCTAATTAAAAATTTAGTAAAATTATAGAAATTGACAGAATAATTAAACCTATATTCAACTACTATTATGCATCAAAAATTAAATTGATGGGTTAATGTTGTTAACTAATATAATTTTATAGGGATCATTCAATAGTCAAGATGGGTGGAAACAGATTGTGGATCCAATAGTGATGTCAACTTGTTCTAAAGAATCTCTATCCATTGTGATATCTATATCCAACAAATGCATTTCTCCTGAGTCATGGAGCAGACCATCCATTGAAGATGTCCTTTGGAACTTGCAATATGCTTCTCAAGTTCAGGCAACTGCTGATGGGGTTTAGGGATCAAAGGTAGTTTGTTTTCAGAAATTGGGATTGAATTTGGCGGATCGAAATTCGATATTGTATTTAGTAATTCGATATTGTATTTAGTAGTCTCGAGATACAAAATTTCAGTAAGGATACAAAATTTTAGTAAGGATACAGAAAATTGAAATTTTTTAAGATAGAGACTAAAATTTTAATAATATTTTTTAAAACAAATATATTTATTTAACTCTACAAATTCTAAATCTACACTTCAATGAGTTTAATCTCCATATTTATTTTAAACTAAATATAATATCGAGATATAACTCAGTTCAGTATATTTTATACAAAATACAATACAAAAATTTAATTTAATTTTTATCTCTTAATCTCAATCTCTTAGTATCAGCCTCCAACTCTTTATTTCAAATATAATCTTAATTATGAATTTTTGTTTTAAATTTGAAGTGCTCAATAATGTTATTTGTATATTAAAATTCCATATCTTTAGTGGATGTTAGAAATAGAGGAGGTGAGAAAGCAAAGTCTTAGTCAAATATTTTGTCATGTTTTTTTCTCTGTATTATGTAAGCTAAAGATATTTAGTTTTAATATATAAATAACACTTGTGGTAACTTCATCAAAAGGGATAACTTCTCAATGATAATATCCTTGAAAATTATAAGAGGATGAGAAAGTATCTATTTTGGTCAAATTATTCAGAAGGCATGAACATGAACTTTGATTTGTATATAATTATTTAGTTAATCAGTAAGATATAAGTGCATGATTTTTTAATTATCAGATCGATTTATTTGTTTGGTTAAATTTTGAATCAACTTATTTAACTAGGTTAATTAAACATCAACTATTAGATCGATCTGATTTAAGATAAAAAAGATAATTAAAAGTTAATTGAATATAACAGTAATAATATTTTTTATAGTTTACATATTTAGTAAAATCAATGTTTTTTTTTTACCATCATATTGATCTAAAAGGCAATTGAATAGGCAATAACAAATAGACACGTAAAATATAGACTTATTTTAAGTAACATACTAAAGTAAATAGTTAATGAGTTATAGTTTAAATGACATAATTTAATCATAAAAAAATGATATAATCTTTTTATACTCATCAAAAAATTATAAGTTTGAGTCTCACTCCTAATT
>NC_029792.2:129365679-129366109 GCF_000816755.2 Arachis ipaensis | reverse complement strand
TTTTCTATTGTTCGGGCGGGGTATTGGGTTTTGTTTAAAGTGCTTGATTTTGTTGCTACAATTAAATGTTTAAATGAAAGACCCATTTCTGTATTCATTGTTCATGGAAATGAGCTCATTTTTAGTCATATAAAAATGGGTTTGGATCTAAATTTAAAAATAAGAAATGATGTTTTTGTAAACCTATAATCGAGACCCATTATACAACAATTTATTTTCTAGAATTCTATAAATCTTATAGAAAAATAGAAAATCAGCTGGGGTTGAGAATCTCACCCAAAAAGGAGGTTAGAAAATTAACCAAAGAAAAATATGAACTTGATATTTTCTGCACAAAACAAAAAATATAAGTGATAGGTTTATGAAAATAGTAATGATCATGAAGTGCGTTAATAATATAGAAGATATGAGTAAAATTGAACTAGTTAAC
>NC_029792.2:129365397-129365667 GCF_000816755.2 Arachis ipaensis | reverse complement strand
AAGACAAATTTTTAAACAAATTAGATTTAGAAATCTAATAATAAATCTTTATCAAATTACGCTTAGACAGAATAATTAAAATACAAATTTAACTACTTCCAAATCAAATTAAGTAGTATAATTATTTAAAAAATCGAATTGAGTTGGCTTTTAAAATAGAGGAAAAAAATGAAAGAGTAAAATATAAAAATTTATATGTTGTAAACTTGTAATAAAAAAAAAAACAATTCAAAAGTTTTTTAAAAAATGAAAAAATAAAAAAGCTCAATA
>NC_029792.2:129353608-129365091 GCF_000816755.2 Arachis ipaensis | reverse complement strand
TTGGCTATGTGGAGAATTTGGCGAGGATGCACTCTGACCACTGTCCCATTATGGTGCGATGTCAAGGTAATGATAGAAGAGTCGGGGTAAAATCTTTTCGTTTTTAAGTAGCTTGGTCTTATCATCCAAGTTTTTTGTCGGTGGTCAGGGGTGCTTGGGACAAGGGTAGACCCAATCCTATTCGTTGCCTTTCTCAGGTCAGAGATGATGCTTTGGCATTTAACCGAGATGTCTTTGGGAATATTTTTAAAAGAAAGAGGGAATTGGAGAGGCGTGTGACCAGTATCCAACAGAGAATGGAGAGAGTTGATGCTTTATCCCTTATACAGGAAGAAAGGGAGTTACAGGCTAAATATAGTAATCTGCTTATGTAAGAGGAGTTGTTTTGGTATCAAAAATCCCGAGAGCACTGGGTCAGATTTGGAGATAGGAATACTAAGTTCTTTCGTATGCAAACCATTATGCGGAGGAAGCGTAACAAGGTTCAGGGGTTGTTTTTGGAGGATGGAAGATGGAGTACTGATCCGCAAGAACTCGAAGAATGTGCAATTGGATTTTATAGAGATCTTTTTTGTAATGTGGAACAAGTAGAACTTGATGTGATGGGGGATCAGGAATTACCTTCTTTATCTCGTGAAGCTATTGAAAGTCTCACAAGAAATGTTTCTAAAGAAGAGGTTAGGAAGGTGGTTATGGGCATGAACTCTTTTAAGGCCCCAGGTGCCGATGATTTTCAGGCTTTTTTCTTCAAGGAATATTGGGAAGTGGTTGGTACAGAGGTATGGGAACTTGTTAAGAAAGCTTTCGCTGGGTTTGATCTGGATAGTGCTCTGTTTGACACTTTGGTGGTGCTGATTCCTAAAGTTGATAACCCATCTCGCATGAAAGAGTTTCGTCCTATCAGCCTCTGTAATGTCATATATAAGATTATAACTAAGGTGGTTGTGGAGAGGTTACGACCTTTTCTACAAGATATCATTGGCCCTCTACAGGGAGGGTTTATTCCTGGAAGGGGTGCCCCAGACAATATCATTGTAGCCCAGGAAGTTCTCCATTTTATGAAGAAAACCAAATCAAAGAAAGGTGTTCTTGCTTTTAAAATTGACCTAGAAAAGGCTTATGACAGGGTGAGCTGGGAGTTTTTGGAGCAATCTCTCCTAATGTTTGGCTTTCCAGGTACTATTATTTCTCTTATTATGAAATGTGTAAAGTCTTCCTCCCTTTCTCTAATGTGGAATGGTAACCGGTTGGATGGTTTTCAGCCAAAGAGGGGTTTGAGGCAAGGAGACCCAATGTCTCCTTATTTATTTGTTATTTGTATGGAGAGGTTGAGTTGCCTCATTGCTAGGCAAGTGGAGGTTGGTAGATGGAAACCAGTGACCGTGTCTAGGGGAGGTCCTGTAGTCTCCCATCTCCTTTTTGCAGACGACCTTATCCTTTTTTGCAAAGCGAAGAAATCTCAAGTGCTTCATGTTTTGGATACTATGGCCACCTTTTGCAGAGCATCTGGTATGAAGGTGAATTTTGACAAATCTCGTGCTATCTGTTCTATGAATGTTTCTAGACAACGCAAGGATCTCTTCACTGGTATTTCTTCTATCCGATTTGCTAATTCTCTGGAAAAATACCTTGGTGTCCCCCTCAAGCATGGCAGAGTTACTAAAGCTGATTTTAATGATGTGGTTGATAAGCTTACTAATAGGCTAGCATCTTGGAAAGGTCGCTTCCTTAATAAAGCTGGTCGGATTTGCCTTACTAAATCAGTTTTATCTTCTATACCTATTTATAGGATGCAAGTAAGCCTTTTTTCATCAGGTGTGTGCTCTAACATTGATAAGATTACTAGAAGTTCATTTGGTGTGGTAGTCATAATTACCGTGGTCTTCATTTAGCATCTTGGAGAGTTTTGACGACTCCAAAAAAGTTTGGAGGTCTTGCTTTGTGGGAGTCGCGGTTGGTCAATTTTTCTTTATTAGGAAAGCTAGTTTGGCAAATTTTGATGAATCAAGAGAAACTGTGGGTCAAGATTATGCTTCAAAAATACCTCCAGAATAGAAACCTATTTGCAGTTAAAACAATGGGTTCTTCATCGTATATATGGAAGTCTATTGTGCACTCAGCTTCCGTATTAAAGGAAGGGTTTGTTTGGGAAGTGGGAGCTCTTTCTAAGAATTTCTGGTTTGACTCTTGGTTGCACTCTGGGCCAGTAGGAGCGAGGGTTGAATTTCTTGATATTTGTGAGGCTGCTTTGATCATTGAAGATGTTTACCGTGATGGAGTTTGGCATTTGGAGAGGATTTACTCTTTTATTCCTATGGACTTAAGGGAAGACATTCTTAGTTTAGTATATATTTCGGCTTCTGGTCGTGATTTGGGTTGGAGTTAAGAGCACACTCTTTACTCTGCTAAACAAGGATATTTATGGTTAATTCAGAATAAGTTGAATTGGGATAGGAATATTAATTGGCTTTGGCTTTGGAAGGCGCGGGTCCCTGAAAAGTTGAGGCTCCTAGTGTGGCTTTGCCTTCATGATGCTGTACCAACTCAATATCTGCGTTTTCGGCGACATCTCTCCTCCTCATCCTTATGTACACGCTGCAATCAACTTCCAGAGACAATTCTTCATTGTTTTCGGGATTGTGAAGTGGTGCGATCAGTTTGGGTTTCTCTAGGTTTTTCTGATATGTGTTTCTTTGACTCTCACGAGGTGCATGATTGGTTCAAGCATGGCCTCCTCAATGAAGGTTGTTCCAAATTTGCAGCTATAATATGGTCAATTTGGCAAGACAGAAATATGGGTAATTTTCAGGGAGTTTTTGGATCTGCTGGGTCAATTGCATACAAGGCTCGCAGGTGCATGGTAGATTTTGAATATACAACTCAGAATCGAGTGTGTTGCATCCAGGGATTAAAACCTCTGTCTTGGTCTCCGCCAGAACCTGGTGCTTGGAAGTTAAATTGTGATGGGGGTGTGAACTTGGGGGATGATTGTGCTGGTTTTGGGTGGGTAATTCGCGATAGCTCCAGTCAATGGGTAATGGGATGCTCAGAAAATTCCTTTGGATCTAGTGTCATCAAGATGGAGTTGTGGAGTATATGGAAAGGTTTGGCTTGGGCTTGGGAGGCGGGTCTTAAGCTTGTTATCTGTGAGACAGATTGCGCAGCAGCTTTTGAGCTAGTGACTAGTTGGCAAGTTCTACTCTGGCATCTTGAAAAAGAAGTAATACAACTGATCTTTGACTTGAAGTTAAGAATGGATTGGGATATTCGTTTTGAGCTTATCCTGAGAGAAGCTAATGTCGTGGCAGATCGGTTGGCAAAGATGGGATCTGGAGGTAGCGGAACTGATGAGGTTCACCTTTGACACCAGCCACCAGAGGTGGTTTGTCCTCTCTTACTGTTAAGAACCTGATTTCTTTTCTTTTGTCCTCTCTTACTGTTAAGAACCTGATTTCTTTTCTTTTTCTTTTCTGCTCTTTTGTTTTTTCTCTTGGTTGTTCACCAAAAAAAAAACTTAAAAGATAGTTACTTATCTATTTATTAACATATTTTTATATTTATCAAACTCTATCAATATTTTAAAATAGTTTTTGATTTTGATTTTGATTTAATAAAATTTAATTGTTTATAAAAAGTTACATATTTAGCGCACAAAATTACCATTCTCACTTTGAAGTTTAACGCACCAATTCAATGAATTTATACTAACTAATAGGATGATTACGAATGTTAGCTACTTAATTATTTGTATGAACTCCAATCCAACTAATTAAATCCGAACCAAATTAATAATTTTTTCTAATAATTAGTCCAGATGGTTTTAGAGTGGAGAATCCGAACCAACCTGTGAATTAGGGGTGTTTAAAACCGATCTAATCCGAATAAAATCGATCAACCAAACAAAAAAAGTTGATAATCGAATAAACTGAAAACCGAAAAAATAAAATTTTGCAGTTTTTTTGTTCGATTTGGTTCGATTTTCGATTTATCACTAAAAACCTGAACCAAACCGAACCAAATCGGTAAATACATATAACTATATAACTTAGTCCTATCCCACTCAATCTAAACCAACCCTAAAACACTTTACAGATACACACTACCATTTTTTTATTTTTAATATTGGATTAACAATGGTGTTTTTCTAAATTGTGATCTACTATGGTATTTTTCTAAAATGTGAGATGATTTAATGTATGGAGTACAAATCGGACCGTCCAATTTTTAAGAGGTATAGAAATCGGACCGTCCGATTTGTGTTGAAAAAATTTAAAAAATTTTGGAGTACTGTACTCCAAATTTTTTTAATTTTTTCAGCACAAATCGGTAGGTCCGATTTATGTACTCCAAACTTTTAAAATTTTTTAAACACAAATCGAAGAGTCCGATTTGTGTACCTTCCATAATTTTAAAAAATACTAAAAAATTACCACGTTAAGATATAATATTCATTCTACTTCCATATCCAAATTTTTTAGCCTACATACTACTCTCTCTCTCACTCAATCACTTACGTCGCAGAAACCAGAAAGCCAGAAACTCCTCTCTCACTTACGTAGTCTCAGACTCCGTTCTCGTCCCAATCCTCTCTGCCGCCGTCCGTCAAAGCCTCACGCCATTCAGCAGCAGCGTGTGCTCCGTCGCAGTTCGTCAACCTCCATCCATTCTTACTTCTCGGCGCCGTCGTACTCTATTGCAGTTCGTCAGCTGTACAGTCGTGCACTGTCCAGTCTCCTCGCCACCGCAGTTCGTCAGCTGTACAGTCGTGCACCGTCCAGCTTCTCCGCCACCGTCCAGTCTCTCCGCCTCCGTCGCTGCATATTTCCTTCTTTTAGGGTTTTTGATTTTTTCTTAATTCTATTTTTAAATCCTTTCTATTTGTCATAATTTGTTGGCTTTTTTACTGAAATGCGCATGGAAAATTCTTTAATTTCCAAAATGCGCATATCAGAAAACATTTCTCAAAATGCGCTGTGCCATTTCTAGCATGGCAGGCACGAAATGGTTTCCACACCATTCCTGGCATGGTGGTCACGAAATGGGAGGACCATTTCACTTAGGGCAGGCACGAAATGGAAAAACCATTTTAAGTTTGTCAGTAGCGAAATGGACAGACCAAATCAGGGACAATAGACACGAATTGGGGGCACGGCAGTGCTGAAAACCATTTCAAGTTTGTCAACAACCATTTTAATAATATTATTTAATTTATTATTTAATAAATTATTATTTAATAATAAATTAAATTTTTTATTTATAATGTATGCATATAATGAATTTTCATTTATGTTTATTAAAAGTTGAGTCCGAATTGCAAGTCAGAGTACAGTACAGTACAGTATATCACAGAGCAAGGTAGAGAAAATCGAAATTTTACGTGAAATTAAAAAAATAAATATAAAACGTAAAACGTAAAATCTTAACAAGATTTAAATCGTAAAATCGTGACTTAGTACAAATTTCGTAAAATCGATAAACTCATTTAAAATCGTAATATCGGAAGATTTTAAGAGTTAAATCGATATTCTATCTACTATGTCACAGAGTACGTAGTGAGTACTAAATCATATAAGTTAAGACTATTTTTTTTTCTCTTCATCTCTTCTAAAGTATACTTTTTTTTTTTACCTTAAAAATCGCTTCATTCTTAATTTTTGTATGTAAATCATATGAATGCAAAAAAATATATACTCCATTTACTCTTAATCTTTCTTTGAGTACCTTAATCCAGTATAAATAAACATCTTTCATATTATCACAAATTGTTAAAAAAAGTTATAACCACTTTTCTTATAATTATCATAAAAATGGAAGAATTTTTTGCATGGTTAATTATGAGTCATTTTTTCTTGCAATTTTATAGAGAAAAAAATATAAGTAATACATAATTAATTTAATAAATGAAAAAAGTTATAACCAAGAAGACCCAAGAAAGCAACCATGAACACAACAACCCACAAAGGAAAGTACAAGAGAGACATACCAATTTGTGCCTGCCATAGGCAGGTCCATTTCGTGTGCTTCATATATGAATTCCACTATTTCGTGTTCACCATGCTTGACTTGCTGCCTAGAACCATTTCGTGGCTGACCCAAGCAAAATGGCCGTGCGTATTTGAGGAGGAAAATCAAACCGTGCGTATATTGGGAATTAAAAATTTTTTCATGCTCATTTCAGTAAAAAAGCCTAATTTGTTGTTATGATTCTGTTTTAAAAATTTTCAAGTCTTAGGGTTTTATTTTTTTTAATTCTGTTTATTTCTCAAAATTTGTTGTCATACTTCTATTTTTAATCTATCATTTGTTACTTGCTGGTTTTTGTTAGGATTATTTGCTGATGGCTCTGATTGTTTAATTTCATTGTTTTTATTTTTGTTGATTTTAATCTGATTATTTGTTAGGATTATTTGTTGATAGTTCTGATTGTTTAATTTTATTGTTTTTGTTCTTGTTGATTTTAATATGATTATTTGTTACGTGTAGTTTTTGTTGTAATTTTTTGTTCTTGCCTCTATTTTTATATAGCCAATTCTAACCGCTTATTCTCTACTTTTTTGTTATTCATTTTTTGTTGTATTCAGTTTTCTATGTATTCGTAAATGGGTTCTTTTAATTTGGTTGTTTTATCTTTTTAGTGGGTTGAATTTTTAAACTTCTGTTGGCGATACCAAGATGAAGGGGTTGTGATCCTTAGAGTAATGGAAAATTGGGAATATATGATATACATAATTTGGAGGATTGGACAAAAGAAAAATATAATGGTACAAATCTATACTTACACAATGTCAATGTTTCCTTTAATTTGTTGAACTTTGAACTATCTTAGTTATTCTATTGTATTATTGTAGACTATTTTTAGCTATTTTATTCTACTCTCGACCCTAAACTCTTGCTCATTTTCATGATTAATTGAACTTGATTTTTTACTAAATAAATTCCACTAATTTGTCATGAATGTCACGGCCTTTATAGCACTTTTACTATTTTTTTATAATGCTAATAGTTCTTGCAATTTTTAGACTTTTTTTAAATTAATGAAAAATTGAACAAATTGAACCAAACCAAACCGATTTCAATTGATTTGGTTTAGTTCGGTTTGGATGGTTCAATAAAAAAAATTAAACCAAACTAAATTGCAGTTTAATTAATTGATCGGATCGGATGACCTTGCAAACACCCTTACTGTGAACTCAATCACATGTTAATTAAATAAAAATAATAAAAATTTAAAATATTTATGTCTTTTAANNNNTTAATCTTTTAATATTTTAGATTTTAATGTATTTAATTTTTAATGTGTTTAACATTTAATTTTTTTAGATTATTTCTATGAATTTTACATGTTTATTGTATTTACAAAATTTTTAAAATAAAAATTTCATTTTTTAAATTTTTTTATGAATTTATGTGTCATCGGATAGCTAATTATCCGAACTGAATTGATCCGTTTTTAATTAATTTGATTTAGTTCGGATACATACATTATGAAAATTCGAACCAAATTAAAGCAATTACAATTCAAATGGTTTAGTTATAATTTCACCCTAAATTCGAACCAAGCCGACCATGATCACTACTACTAACTAAATTTTTTATATTTTTAATTTTTTTATATACTAAAAAATAGAAGTGTTTCCATGGAAGCCAAATCCTCAAATTGAAGACATGCTACGGTTACCTCAAGTTAGTAGAGAGAAGCGTCTTCATCGTCATTCTGGAGAGTGAGTGAAGTGTGAAGAGTCAACAAGCAACAAACCACACAGATCCATAATGGTTCACGGTAAGAACGATCCTCCATTTCTCATCTCAATCCCTAATAATTTAATCTGATACACACTCTCTCTCTCTCTTTTCTCTGTTTAGGAAAAGATTCATCATCATCATCTTGTTCTTCGAGTTTGTGGCTGTCACCGAACGAAAGCAAACGATGGGGAGAACACTTCTTTCTCTTGTACACACCGTTCTGGCTCACACTCTGTCTCGGCATTGTTGTTCCCCTCAAACTCTACGAGGTAATCCTACTCTTTCCATTTTCGAACTTCCTATTGCTCTCTTTGTTTAAGAATTGATGTATACATGTTGATCCAGTCAGATTAATGTGTTAGATGAGTTTTAAGCAGTGAATTTGAAATTTGGATACTTTCCGTTGTAAGAATGATTTTGGTTATTATTATTTTTCTATTCTGGTGTATGTGTATATAAATATAGTTTGTGTGATATTGAAGAAGAAAACCATGGTACTTGGCAGAACTTCACAGAGTTGGAGTATTTGCTTCTTGGATTGGTCTCAGCTGTTCCTTCATTCTTGATACCAATGCTGCTAGTTGGTAAGGTATACTCAAATTATCTTATGGTGTTAATTGCAATCCTTATTTTGGATATTGCATTCAACTACATTTTGTGGGCTAAACAAGTGCATGTTTCACTTGTTCAGTGTGTTAGTGCCACACTTTGTGATTTGATTTGATACTGATGCATCCAAGATGTAATTTATCTTCCGGCTGATACTTTATATGATTGTGGAGTGATTTTGTTTTCCATAATATAAAATTTTGCAGGCTGATAGAAAGTTGCATTGGAAGGATCGCTATTGGGTTAAGGTGAGTGTTTTTCGAAATCCTTACCAATGTTGTGCAGCGCTTGTTGACTCTCTTGTGCCATCAGTTTAATAATAACCTTTTTTTTACTGTGAACTTATCATTAGTCTTGTATTTGTTACTTAACGGAAACAAGTTTGAATCCATCATACTAAGACAAAGTGATTCAAGGAGGTGTGACCCCAACAACTGTTTAAATTTGTCACGTTCAGGTCATTTTTTTACTGAAACAAAATGACTTCCTCCAGATAAGAAGTGTCAAGTGTGTAGGGCTTCTTAGTACCCTTGATTTCTTACCTTCCAAGTCTAGATGTAGAAAAGAAATGGGAGATGACTTGGATCAAATTTCTCATTTCTTGATATAGGGCCTTGCACTTGGCTGTTTCCTTTTATTTGAATATTCAGATCTATTTGTTCCATGATACACAAAGATTTTACTTATTTTATGATTGTATGTGTACCCTGAAAATGAAAAAGAAAAGAAAAAAAGAGAAAGAAAAAGAATAGTTCTTATGAAATTTACTATTGATTTATTGGGCCAACCTTACTGTATAACTTATCTTTAATCAGTTTCAGCCTAACATGAACATGCCTTATTCTGACAGGCCAGCCTCTGGATTGTACTCTTCAGTTATGTTGGGAATTATTTCTGGACTCATTATTTTTTCACCGTTCTCGGTGCATCTTATACTTTCCCATCATGGAGAATGAACGATGTAAGCAAGACCTTGAAATGATCTCTTAGGGAGTCCTGGCTCTATGCTGAATTTCTTTATTTGGTGGTGGCAGGTACCACACACAACGTTCTTGCTCACTCATGTTTGCTTCCTCTTTTACCATGTTGCATCAAACATGACACTACGTCGTCTGCGACATTTTACTGCTGATTTGCCAGAAACGATTCGATGGGCTACTGAAGCAGCATGGATTCTTGCTCTTTCTTATTTTATCGCGTACCTGGAGACACTGGCTATTTCCAATGTATGCTATGAACAAACCAATTTACTAATTGTTTATTATTAGAATCATTGTTTAGTCATGCATTGGTTTTTATATTAATCATCCATTGCTGTCATTGAGTTTGAAGTTCAAAGCCATTAGATATCCATTGCTGTTATTCTTCTAACATTTTATTTATAAGAATGAATAGTTCCAAAGTCTTACCTTCACAATAACTTCCAATGCATTTTTGTATGGAATCCACATTTTCATTTGGTGCTTACATTTTGCGTGCTTCATTTCAGCCATGGCCCCCATGTGTACTGCATACAATTTTGCCTGTTTCTTTGTTTTATTGCAAAATTTTTGTATGCTCTTTGTAAAATAGCCTTGGCGAATTCTTTTATTCATAGTTGTTCACGTGGTCTTCAAATACTGAATGCATGTCTGAGAATGATGTTTTGTATTGGCTGTATGCAGTTCCCTTATTATTCATTTGTGGATCGGGATTCTATGTACAAAGTTGGATCTTTGTTTTATGCAATCTACTTGATCGTAAGCTTTCCAATGTTTCTAAGGTAAGATTTAATCAAGTTGGCTCTTTCTATGTTTGCATTGCTTTAAATATATGCCCCTTTATTTCCTGGGAGATTAGTACTTGCATACCATACCATTAAAAAGAGGGAAATGTGTGAATGATTTAATATTGAACGTAAATGTGATTATGACCGGACTCGATGATGTCATCTGATCTATAATGTCCTATTTGGTAGCTATCTTAGGACAGAAATACAAAGACATTGGAAGGCACAAGGCTATTTTGAAAACGAGACAGATAGATAAATGGACAAAATGTTTCTGTCCGAGACAAAATTAGTCTAATTTTCTGTCCTTAGACCTAAGACAACTTAAACTCAACCTACTTAGTGGGACTAGACTTAGTTTGTTGTTCTACTAATGTTATTGTCATTGATGGTGATTCATGTGAATATGCAGGATTGATGAGAAACCTGGGGATAAATGGGACTTGGCTAGAGTTGCAGTTGATGCTTTGGGCGCTGCGATGCTGGTCACGATAATACTCGACTTGTGGCGCATCTTTTTGGGACCTATTGTTCCCATCCCAGATGCCAAACAGTGTCCTCAATCCGGTTTACCCTGGTTTTCAAGACATGCCAATCTAACATGAGAGTCTACCACGACTGAACTACGAAATGGAACGATTATTCCATGACATAGTAATGTAATCCAGACACAGATTATGGTCTGCAGAGGAAATCCTTGTTGTAATGCTTGCACTGTCAAATGCTTGATCATCACCAATGTTTTGTATTGATGCATGAACTTAACACGGTTGAACTTGTAGTATGTGACAATTGAACTTAATATATCTAGTTCCTGTTTGTTGTTCTTTAGAGGCTCTCTTAACAAATAAATATATTTTGGAGAATTTGAAACTTAGTTCTCCTCGAAAGAATGTGGTTTACTCTTGTTGCTGAAACACAAATATGGTAAATTACCCGTTGAACCCAGCAATGAAACGTTGTTCACAAATCACAATGCCTCAAAATTGATGTCCCAAATGAATTAGCCATTGTCACTTGGAGAGTATGTGGCTGCTATATATCTAGGGTTACCATTTTTACTAGCACAAAACGTAATTTCTTTTATAATGATATAAAATGAAAGTTTTTTTTAAATATTTTTTGTAAAAAAATTGTTGATTGTACTATCTTTTTTCTAATTTAAAATGGATTACATATATTTAATTAACAAAAATATAATGTTTACTAGTTACTAGTTAATTAGTAAATATATCAATCATGCTATCAATTAGATATAAGCATAGAGATGCATATTTGACATGTAATAATTTTTTTTATTATGTTATTTTAAACAAGTTTGATTATTTATTTATTATAAAATTTATTATTTTATTATAATATA
>NC_029792.2:129348063-129353588 GCF_000816755.2 Arachis ipaensis | reverse complement strand
ATATATATACATTTTTATAAATTAAGAAATATGTTATCAATATGACGGCACACGTGTGGTTTAGCACGTGCCGTTAAGGTGTCTTCATGCAGAAATTGATATCGATAAGGAAGGATATTTCTCAAGTATCTCATTCATTCTTTCGTTATGCTTTTCCCGCTGCCATACTCAACCATCACCACCACCACCGCCGCCACCACCACCATCACCCTCCTTTCCCTTCGAAGCTGAAGAAGCTGCTGCATGTTATATAACATTCATTCATAATATTAATAACAACACCCTCTCTCTGAGGCATTTAATCAAACACCTTCGGATTCAAAATGGCTTCTTCTACTTCTTTTGCTTCTCTCTTACTCCCTCTTTACAACCCCGCTTTCCGACCAAAACCAACAACTTCTCTTCCCGCTTTTCGCTCCATTCACTCTTCTGTGCTCCCAGGTGAACCACTACCTCCCTCTTACTACTACTCCACATCCATTGCTTGAATTGAACTTACTTCATGCTTCATAGTCCCTTAGTAGATTAACGTTGTCTACTTTGATATGTGTTTGTATTAGAAGAGAAAAAAGAAACAACAAACAAACTGAAGGACTTGAGTTTGCTGCCGTAGCATGGGTTTATTTCATACTAGAATTTGAATTCAAGACCAACTTGGTGTTGGATTTTAGCTATTTGGAAAGGGTTTTTATCTGCAATGATATATATTATCTGTATGTCAATGTTTAGTAGGTTCAATTGCTTTGAGATTCAATGTCTGTTGGAGTGTAGTGGCAGATACCCCTTTTCTTAATAGTGGTCTTGGGTTGGGAGAGTCATGCCCTCTGTGGGGTATCTGTGATACTTGAATATATTGCTTCTGATAGAAAAATACTTGTGATTTGACAAAAGCAAAATGTGCTTTTGGAATTGGTTTACTAATTAAGAAGGTTCCTAGGTTTGAGTAGACTTGGAATACTAATGGCTTACTAAAGAAAATAAAAAAAAACATCTGTAATAGCTAATGCGGCTTAATTCTTGAGTTGAATAGAACTAATTTTATTGCATGAATATCACTCTATAAATTTGATAGGTGTACTGTCACTTGTTAAATCTCATGCAATCTATATGGTTATTTGTTCAATTGTGTTTAAGCTGTTTGTTTAATTGTAGCTACTGATGGATCTCAAGCACCGCACAAGAGAACAAGAAGAATGGAAGGTCCTCGGAAAAGCATGGAAGATTCAGTTCAGCGCAAAATGGAGCAGTTTTATGAAGGGAAAGATGGGCCACCTCTCCGTGTTCTTCCGATTGGTGGGCTGGGTGAAATTGGGATGAACTGCATGCTGGTTGGGAACCATGATCGCTATATCCTCATTGATGCCGGAGTTATGTTTCCAGAGTAGGTCTTATTGCCCCAAATAACCTCCCTCAATTACCCTACTCACTTAGCCTGAACTGTTGTTATGTAGGTAATTTTCCCTATTAAAAGACTCTGCTGATTAAGCATCAACTAAAGTTAGCATTGAATCTGAAATTCAAGATTGTTTAATCTTTGCTATATGAAGGACACTTGAAAATTCAAAAATCATAATTACACTTTGAAGTCATATCAAGTTACTGCTTGAAAAATTATTGTTGCTTTGCATTCCTTTATTAGTTAGCTGAAATTTATTTTATGTATGGTAAATATTTCAGCTATGATGAACTTGGAGTCCAAAAGATCATACCTGATACAACATTTATAAGAAAATGGAGCCACAAAATTGAAGCACTTGTTATAACGCATGGTCATGAGGATCACATTGGAGCGTTGCCTTGGGTAAGGCTTACTTCACATTTGAACTTTGTGCTTGGGTTGTTGATGAGAAGGCTCAATTTTTGATGCATTGTACGTAGTATTCAATCAGTCATGCCTGGAAGCAATTAGGATAGCTACAGTCCTTAAATAAATATATTAGTTTTTAAATTTTAACTTTGTGCCTTGTATAATATATTTTATTCCACTGATGTTCATTCTCATTGATAATTTATTTATTCTTAACAATGAGTTTGGTCTGTTATTTGTATCTGCACTAAACATAATTTTTGCATGATCCCTCAGGTCATTCCAGCATTGGATTCCAATACACCAATTTTCGCATCTTCCTTTACAATGGAGGTAATTTAGCAAGAATATTTCTTCGTAAATGCTATGTTTAACTTGGATTGAATATGGATCAGCAATGATGTTTTGTAGAAAGTGATAGAGGTTACATGCTATTGCTGGTCCTATATTCATACTAAATATCTGTGTCACAATTTTTTCATCAAATATCTGTTCTTTTTACTGCTTATTTTCTTTCACTGCTATTCAATGAACTTGATATGTTCCTTCCACTGCTTATTTGTTTCCAACGCTTTTTTACTTTGTAACAGCTTATAAAAAAGCGTCTGAAGGAGCATGGTATTTTTCTTCCATCTAGACTCAAGATATTTAGAACAAGAAAGAAGTTTATGGCTGGGCCATTTGAGATAGAACCTATCAGGGTGACCCATTCTATTCCTGATTGTTGTGGATTGGTTCTTCGCTGTTCTGATGGTACTATTCTTCACACTGGGGACTGGAAGGTCAGAATTTATCAGTGCATTTTCCATTTTTGTTTACCTTGAATCTACTCTTTTTGAATAAGTTGATTCAATAGATCGACGAGACACCTCTGGACGGGAAAGTTTTTGATCGCGAGGCTTTAGAGGAACTCTCTAAAGAAGGAGTAACACTGGTAAGTCACTTATAGGGTGATCTTGTATTTTTTTTTTTAAATTAAAAGAAGTCAAATCTCTTGCTTTTTCCCTTAATTTTGTTAAGAGACAAAAGTAAACTTTGGTTTGGGCATGGTTTTTCAGATGATGAGTGATTCAACCAATGTACTCTCACCTGGAAGGACAATAAGTGAATCTGTTGTTAAAGATGCATTATTGAGGCATATTTCAGCTTCTAAAGGAAGGGTTATTACCACCCAATTTGCATCAAATCTGCATCGGCTTGGAAGTGTGAAAGCTGCTGCTGATTTAACTGGCCGAAAGTTGGTAATATTCTCTATGTTGTATATAAATACAATGCAGTTGAAAATGATTTTCTTGTTTGGAATTATGAATAAATGTTTAATGATTGCAATTTAATTGTGTTAGGTATTCGTTGGCATGTCTTTGAGGACATATTTAGATGCAGCTTGGAAGGATGGAAAGGCTCCAATTGATCCCTCCACTCTGGTAATAAATCTTTGGACTTCGGAGCCTTTACTCGAACACTCTGCCTAAGTTGCTGGACTAAATTTTCACAAACATATGTATTAGACAGTGATATAGATTTTAATAGTTTGAATGCATGCTATTTTTTTCATGTAGCTGACCTGCTTATTAGGACAAGATTTGTTATTTTTATTGATATATTTGTATATATTCAGAAGAATGAAAACGATAGATTGACAGCTGGACCATTACTTATTTGTCTAACTGTATGTATCTAAATCTAATATGCTATAATCGCTCGTTTGACTTGTTATTTGCGCACTACTTGTGTGTAGGAATTTATGATAGCACCTATTCATCTTTATCTTTTATTTGTAATGACTTTGTGTCTTTCATGTCTGTTACCTTGTTTTTCATTATTTATAATTTTACATAGGTGAAAGCAGAGGATATTGATGCTTATGCTCCAAAGGATCTGCTAATTGTAACAACAGGATCTCAAGTGAGTTACTTTCAGAATCCTTTAATGATTTTCTTACCCGTGAATCGCACGGAATATGGATGATATTAAGGCATGTAATGAAATGTGTGCTGTTGTGTCAGGCAGAACCACGTGCTGCCTTGAATCTTGCATCATATGGAAGTAGTCATGCTTTCAAACTAACCAAGGAAGATATTGTTTTGTATTCGGCCAAGGTATGATAAAAAGTAAAGTTGTTTAAAGTATTTGCATTTTGCGTTGTCTAAAGGCTAAAACACGTCTGATATATATAACTAACTAAATCAGTTGGAATGAAACCATATCTGTGTATGAAGTTGCAGTATGCTCTTTTTGCTTTCAATTCATAGATTGACAACTTAGAATTCTTAAAATATTTATCCAAACCAGTTTGTGTTGCTTAATTTGTGCTCTGCTTCATCAAACTGTTAGGTTATCCCTGGTAATGAGTGAAAATGCTGAACAAAGGAAAGGCGAGTCATGTTTACGCCATTAATAATAATATATGTTGATTACAATATTGTTAAAAAAGCAATATGGAACTGAGAGATTCTTTTGGGTTTTTGGTTTTTTTCTTGCTTTAGGGGGAAGAGACTCTATTAGACTATTACTATTACTCTCTCCTTTTGCTTTTTATTTCTTTCACATCTTCACACTCAGTTTTATGTCTTTTTGGGCTAACAAAAAAGAAGAAACCAACCTTCCTTACACCAATATTTTCTTCATTTGCATCATATATTGCTGACAAGTTCCATTGTCCTTCTTCTGTGTTTCATCAGGATAGAGAACAAACAAGCAAACAAGAAAGAAAGTTTTGATTTTTGCATCTGGGGTGAACACTTTTTGTGCTTCCTTATTCCAACTGGTTTGTTAGAGTCCGTTTCACATTGTGGCATGCATAACATTCTTTTGAGTTCTGAGAATCTTGAGTTGTTGTAGTGAGTTCTTAGTTCATCAAAAAAGAATGACAGGAGGTGAACCACAACCAAAGCAAGATGAGCAGCCACATCTAGTTAAAGATCAGTTACCACATGTTTCTTACTGCATTACAAGTCCTCCTCCATGGCGTAAGTTTAAATTATTTACTTGATGTCATCTAGAATCAATAGACTTCTGCTTATCTTTGTTAACATTTTATTGATTTCTACTAATCTGATTTGACTAGTACATTGAAAAATCAATATGTCAACAATAATAATGGGTAAAAATGAAGGTCTCCACACATCTGGTCATGCTTATCGTGGGGAATTGGCAAGTATTTCTTTTCTCCGTTTTTATTCACTTTTATCATTATTATTTTATGTTCTCATCCTTGTCTGTTCAATGTTTCTCCAAAAGAAACAGTAATTGTCAAATCATTATTACTGTACTACTAACCGAGGAGTGTTTATAAATATCCATAATTTTGACAGGGGAATGTTTACATCTTAAATTTCACTTTTCAAAGTAATTATTTTGTTAGTTTTTGGTGAAAGAAAACTTAACTATATGCCTTTTCTCGGTTAGATATCCATGTAGTGAGATTTGACATAGGTTATCATACATCATCAAAATAGTTATTATTTATTTTGTTCTTATGTCATTTCAGTTTTCTTTTCCATGTGGCATGGCTTCTAATGTGATTTCTAGTCTTTTTGTCTTGGATATGACACGTCATTAAGGAAAAATGATGATGTATATTTTTGCAGGAGGAAGTACTTCGAATTGTGAAGCCGCAACATTTTCTTCCCATACATGGAGAACTCTTGTTTTTGAAGGAGCATGAATTACTTGGAAAATCAAATGGCATTCGGCACACTGCTGTGAGTTATTGCCT
>NC_029792.2:129340632-129348001 GCF_000816755.2 Arachis ipaensis | reverse complement strand
GGAAAAAAGACCACTGGCTTCTGAGGATGAAATTTATATAAACATTTCATGTGAATTGTTACATAAAATGTTGAAGAAACTGATAAGAAATATGCATTAGGTTATTAAAAATGGAGAGATGCTTGGTGTTTCACATTTGAGAAATAGGAGAGTCCTTTCTAATGGTTTCATTTCCCTTGGAAGAGAGAATTTACAGGTTGGTGCTCCTCTCATTTCTCTGCTGGTCACTTATTGGAAACTATGTGATAATCTATGAGTTCTTTTCACCCCTCTTTGGGTTTCCCTCATGCAGTTGAAGTACAGTGATGGTGACAAAGCATTTGGTACATCAAGCGACCTCTTCATTGATGAAAGATTGAAAATTGCATTAGATGGCATCATCGTGGTTAGGTAGATGTTTCAGTTTTTAAACCAAGTTAGAGAGCTATAACCTGTCAACTAACATCCGAACTTCTATCTTTTACAGCATGGAAGTTTTTCGCCCCCAAAGAGCAGACAGTTTGGCTGAAAACACCTTAAAAGGGAAGATAAGGATTACGACAAGATGCCTATGGCTTGACAAGGGAAAGTTATTGGATGCACTGCATAAAGCTGCTCATGCTGCTCTTTCAAGCTGCCCTGTAAAGTGTCCACTGGCTCACATGGAAAGAACAGTGGCCGAGGTCTTGAGGAAGATGGTGAGGAAGTACAGTGGTAAACGGCCTGAAGTTATTGCTATTGCCATAGAAAATCCAGCTGCTGTTCTTGCTGAGGAGATAAACACAAAGTTATCTGGCAAGTCACATGTGGATCATGGAACATCAACATTAAGAAAAATAGTCGATGGGCACAGGAAGGAAAATCAGCCAGACACAACGCAAATAAGAGGTAATAGCAATGTATTTTTTACTTTTTAGAAATACATATCAAATTGTGGAGTTAAGGTTTATATATTTTTGTGATTGTATTTGCATTTCACCGTGTATGCGATGATCACAATTCTTTTATTCTTTTAGAAAACACTTCAGTCTTATTTCTTTATTATTAGTGATTTGGTACATACCACTCCGGTTCTTGCTTTCACCTTGTCTATGTTTTGGGAAACTTATGGATGTTTATATATGGAAACCGTGCTAACTGTGGTTTCATTCAAGCAGTTTGTTTCACGTACTGATTAAACGTTAAAGGTTAACTTAGTTAACTCAGAATTTTGATTGCTCTGAAGTCTGAGCTTGGGTCCCTTTGGTATGAATTCTGATAATGATAAAGTAACCAAAAATATTGTAGATGAACGTTATTTATTAAACAATTTATGATATGACTGTTTAATGCATGTTCTTTATAAATTAGATTATTTTGTTTCTTATGTAATAAAATGACATCAGAAAGATATGTATCCCCCATACTTGATATATAATTGGCTTTTAACATATTTCTTCTGGTGTAAAATATTTTAAGCTTATAGATTGTGTTTAAGTTTACCTTCGTTCTATTAGTTAATGCAGACGATGTCAATGATGTTGAAGGACTTCTACCTGAGGAAGACACTGGTCCACCAACCGAAGAAGCCGAGGGTGATTTATCGGATTCAGAGGAATTTTGGAAGCCATTTATTGCATCCTCACCGGTTGAGAAGTCAATCAAAGCTAACAACGGTTATGTTCCACGAAAGGAGCACAAGTCTAATCTTAAGAAAGATGATTCCGAAGACATTAGTGAAGCCAACTTTGTGAAAGCATCCAGTTCTGAACTCAAGTCGTCGAAGTCAGGGAAGAGGAATAAATGGAAACCTGAAGAAATTAAGAAGTTGATCGACATGCGCGGGAAACTGCACGATAGATTTCAAATTGTGAAGGGAAGGATGGCTTTATGGGAAGAGATATCTCAGAGCTTGTTGGCTGATGGGATCAGCAGAAGTCCTGGACAGTGTAAATCGCTTTGGACATCTTTGGTACAGAAATATCAGGTAAGTTTCTTCTTTCAAAAAAACCTGATGTTAATATTGTAAAGCTAGTCATTAAGTCGTTAGTAATCACACATAATTTTTGTTGTTTAATGCCTTGGTAAATCTGTATATTGTATAATATAGTCTTGTTTTAATAGGTTATGATGATAAAGAAACAGTCACCTATCTCTCTCTTGATGTTAAATATTTTTATGAGATAGAAACATAGTAAGGATCCAAAAGAGAAAATTCAATTAATTTGTACAGCTTGTATTTTGTTTATTACATAAGAAGGGGTTGCATTTCACTTGTAGATAATGTGTATGGTAAAATCCAATAGCTTTATAGAGTGAATAAAATAGAAATGCATGAGAATATGAGATGGTTATTATTCTGACTCATAACATTTTATATTTAATGCAGGAGATTAAGAACGAGAAGGGTAGTAGCAAGAGTAGTTGGCAATATCTTGAGGACATGGAAAAGATAATGCCTGATAGTAAAGCAATGGCAACAAAATGATGGAAATTTTGTAAAGGAAGGAACATGATAAAAAGAATATATATAAAAAAACACACTTTGGGGAGGTTTCCACATGAAGATTGATACCAAGTGTGTGAATGTTAACAGTGCTGAAAGTTGCATCAGTTGCATGTTTTGTGGTATGGACTCATGGCATTCAAGATCCATAGTTTTTGTGAGGGCTGAAGATATAGACAACATTAAAGGGAAGCCAATGAGGGTAGTATTTTTGTTTGGGGGACTGCTGATATAATATCCCACCTTAGTTACCCTCCCACTTATTTATATCCCTTTCTCTAATGATGTATCATATCTAATTCATTATTATTATTATTATTACTATTATATGGGAACATCGGCGCAATAAGCAACCATGGACAACAGTTAAATAGTGAAGTGAAAAATCTTTGATGTTTCTTATTGACTGTAGTAGCAATGACAAAATTTAAATGACTAGTATTAGAATTGAGTAACATGTGTTGGAATAAAAGCCACAATTGAGTCCTCTTCTTAACCAACAATTGAGTCCTCTTCTTAATCAACAATTGAGTCCTAGATAATGACTAATTAGTGCTAAGAGAGTAATGCCACCTATATAACCTTAATGCTAAAAAGAAAAGTTCCTCCAATAGGGGTGAAAAAAGGGGACTGTGATGTTAGTATGTTACCTAAAAGAGCAATGCAAGGAGCATGCCTCGCACATCATGGTTTGGGATGAATTATTTTTCCATCTTTTTAAGTAATGTAATTCACTAATTAAGGAGTGAAAATTAAATAAATGAAAAAATATAAAATTGTGTTTGCTTTGTTTTATTTTTTATTTTGCTTTTTTTTTTTTTTTTTGAGTTCATTGTTTTTTTTTTGGACTTTTTCCTTTCATTTTTTGTCCTAAGGTAAGTATCCGTTTTCTTTAGTGGTCTCCTCTTTCTTTATTCTGCATATACAAAAGAGTTCCAATGAAAAAAATATTATTGGACTTTTGCCTTTTGAAACATCTGATTGTTGGTATGATATCATATATCAAATGAAATGCAAAGCAATGGAAAAGGAAATAAACAAATGGGCCACTTTTTTGGTTGAAAATGAGCTGGCCCAATTAAGGTCCAACTTCACAGACAAGTCAGCAGGCCTAGCCCAAATAAAGTTCCGCCTTTCTGAACAAGGCACCAACACTCGAAAACAGTTCCTTTTTCACTGAATCGCCCGTTCTTCTTTTCTCATTGCTTCAACCTCAACGATACCTCACACACTCAGATCCCACTTCACTTGAATCAGTGCGCCAATTTCATCATCCATTTCTATTTTCAATTTTACATCGATTTTTTCTTCTTTAATTATTATTTTTAATGCTAATTAACCGTTTGGATTTTATGGTAATTTTTAAGTCTAAAATCTGAAATCATGAAACTCGATACTTCTGGTCTCGAATCGTTCTCTACACTCACTGCACCCGGAGACGACGTCGTTGGAGAGTTCTCTGCCCCGCCGTCATTCCAGCTTCCTAATTCCAATGATGTGAGTGATTTTTCAACTTCTCAATTTTTCGAGTCTGAAAAAAAAATTGTTTTAGTTTTTTATTTTTTAATTTATAAGTAGTAAATAAAGGAAATTAGGGTATTGTTCTATAGAGCAGGTTGAAACCTTGGTTTAATACGAAATTTTGTGTTTGTATTTGTGGTTTTAGTTCGATGGCTTTGTGAAAGAAGCTATTCAGATGGTGAAGCCTGCAAAGGGTACTACAACGCTTGCTTTTATATTTAAGGACGGTGTCATTGTAGCTGCTGATTCTAGAGCTAGCATGGGAGGATATATATATGTGAGTTGATTTTATGTTTATTTTGTCAAATTTGAAAATTGTTGCTTCTAATTGATTAATGTTGTTTAGGGTTTAATCTACTTGTTTAGTTTGTCTTTGAATTATTATTACTCTTCAATTACTACTGATGAGTAATGGAAATTTCCAGCTTCACAGTCTGTAAAGAAGATTATTGAAATTAATCCATATATGCTTGGAACAATGGCCGGAGGTGCCGCTGATTGCCAATTTTGGCACAGAAATCTTGGGATAAAGGTAATTTTTGAAGTCCTTTTATCTTGAATTGTTGCTTTTTGTAGTGCTGTTATGGTTCTCCTACTGAGCTTCCTCCTGTGCCCTACTCTTCTCTCCAACTGCTAGTGATTCCTTGGTTATATTTTGCTGTGATCATTGTTGTTGGAGTTCTAATTGCAAGTTGTGATGCTTTGCCTCAACTTCTATTCTAATTTATCATGCATGCACATTAGTTGAAGTGATAACTACTCATGACCCGTTTGTTTGAATATGGATATTTTTGTTATATGTGTTACCATCCTTAGCCTTATATTAGCGAAATCACATTAGTTTGGATGCCTTCAGTAGTATTCCTAAACCGTTTAGACTATTCTCTAGCTTTCTCTATTACTCTAATGCTAGGATTATTGTTGGGATTTGTTGAGAATGGATATATTTTTTAATATAATGGTTTCATGTTTTTATGAGTCCCATTCTGCTGCTTTTCTTATTTTCAACATACATCTTTTTTTAATATAATGGCCTTCCATTGTGGTTATTATACTCAATTTCTCATTTGATGCTTATTATTTTGTTATAAGCTGCCTTGAGAAGTTTGACTTAGTTGACCTTCACATATACCTCATTCTATATGGATTTTAGATCCTTGAGTTCAGTCCACTTAGGAAATACAAGAACTAAATGGTTCTACCTGTACGAAGTAAAACAAGACAAATATCTAGCTTTTGCTTAACAATGTAGGATTTCTTTACTTCTACAAATATGGGGATGCAAATCGTTTGTCTAATCTGGTCCATATCATGTGTAGTGTCGGTTGCACGAGTTGGCAAATAAAAGGAGGATATCAGTAACCGGAGCCTCAAAGCTACTTGCAAATATTTTATACTCTTATCGTGGAATGGGTTTATCAGTCGGTACCATGATTGCTGGATGGGATGAAACAGTAATTCACATGTCCAACTACCATATGGCTTTTGCTCAGCTAGTGCTGTTGCAATTTCTAATGGATGATCTCTTTTAGGGTCCTAGTCTATATTATGTTGATAGTGAAGGAGGAAGATTGAAAGGCACTAGATTCTCTGTTGGATCTGGTTCACCATATGCTTATGGTGTATTGGACAATGGGTGAGCAAGTCTTTTCATTTAACTTCTACATGGTATAACAATGCCTTTCACCAATATTCATCAACAGTTCCCTTCTCATCCTAGGTACCGATATGACCTGTCAGTTGAGGAAGCTGTTGAACTAGGTCGACGAGCAATATATCATGCAACATTCCGTGATGGAGCTAGTGGTGGAGTTGTTAGCGGTAATTTTTCTCTCTCCTGAGTTGATTGACTCCACACTCGAGAGCTACTTCTACATATGAAACTATCTGGAAACACACTCACAAAACACCTAAACTCCCATTGATTTTACTCTGTCAACTTAAAGAAAATTGTTAAAATGAAATCATAGAAAATATACTCTCTTTTTTTTTCCAAACCACTAAATCTTCATGGTCAGCATTTTGCAGCAGCTATTTCAGTCCCAGTTTATAGCTATAAATCACTAACTTGGGGATTTATGTGATTTCAGTTTACCATGTGGGACCAGAAGGATGGAAGAAATGGACTGGTGATGATGTTGGGGACCTACATTACCAATACTACCCTGTTGTCCCAAGCACTGTGGAACAAGAAATGGTTGAGGCAACAGGAGCTTAATAAAAGAAGTAACTCATGGATATGTTTCTTAGTTTCTTCTCTGCCTTCATATTCTCAATCAACTGTGAGACTAATTATTTTATTTTTGAAATATGGCATTCGTTTGATGTGTACAATTGCTGTCCCTTTATGATGTGTTTAGACTTGAGATTAAGGAAAATTTAGCATCGAAAAGTAAGGATTAAGCCACTTGTTTCGAAGTTGGTAAATATGAAAGCACATCAGACAAAAATGTTGCCATCTTGTGAATTATGGTTTTCATTGCCATTCCTGACATTCATACCAGATAATATTGAATGTGGTGGTTTATCTTAGTCATATTGATAATTAATCGACCAAGTAAAATCCATCACATTTGGTGATGAGTTTTTGTTCTTGTTAGCTAATAGTGTAAGCCTGCTTATCACTAGAGTAAAGAATTGTCACTCCCATAATATATGCAGATCCAATTTCTATATTTTCCACATTTTCTCTTTTAAACGTAATATATATTTTAACAATTCTTAATATACAATGAGTATGTTTATATATAGATGTTTAACAAGTGGAAAGTTGAATCAAAATTTTTCTCTTTTAAACAAATACTTGTTACCAAATTAGTAATTCAATTTCCTAATAACAAATAATATTTGATAGTGTGAAATATAGAAGTATTAAGTAGTGTTTAAGTGAGAATAATTTTTTTTTTTGGAGTCACATTGAGAGGATCGAGTGCAGAAGTTTAGTGTGGATACTGGATAGAGTTTAAATCAGAGTTTAAACTTGCGAATTAGATTAGAGTAAAACTATAACCTACTCTAATTCGTGGCCATCTAGTAGAGTAGTGTAATAGAGTAGAGAGTTCTAGGTCAATCATTATCCTTCTTAAAAGGAAATTTCTTGCCGCTGTGTTTTCATAGTTGTTTCTTAGTGAACACATGGAAAACAAAAAGAATTGAGTTGCTTAGTCAAGGCATAATTAGTACTACGTGGTTACACATACGGAATGGGTTGTTTTGACGCATAGACACCTTCGTTATAATCATCAATTAAACACATAATATAGTAAGCACAAATGCTTTATCAGGGTTTGAATGAGTGGGTGACCATAATTTATGTGTTAATATAAACATAGTCAAAAGTCAAAGGATATTTTTAAGAAAAGCTCTTTTTAGAAAATCCTTGTG
>NC_029792.2:129338353-129340020 GCF_000816755.2 Arachis ipaensis | reverse complement strand
CAATATACTTATATACATATATATAAAAACATTTTATTTAATCTATTTTTTACTCTTGGTGCAAGGGAGGTGTCCTCAGTGTAGCCTTTTCCAACTCTTTCCTTTCTTATTTTCTTGGCGGACCTCATTGTCTTTTTTTCCAAAATCTGTTTAGGTGGTTCGTGGCTCCTCGAATGTCTTCCTCAGACGAACCCGCCCTAATCGGTTGCTTGGACATTGGTCAAGATTGAAGAAGCAAAGATGTATGGAAAGATTTTATTTTCTATTTCCTCTGATAGTTTCTATTGAAACTAAAGAGTGAATAATTATAATGACTGTTAATATCTTGATCTTGAATTCATTTAATTACTTAGCATGTTTAGTGTGACAACACCACTTCTGAAGCATATACAAATTTATTTTTGGTTTTTTTCATACAAATTGTAAATAGTCTCTCATATCAAAAGAAAACAAAATTTTGTTAATAATATTATTATTTTATTAAGAACTACAGGTAAATTCTAATTTTATTTTTATTCATCACAATTGTTGGTAATCATGATATTATTATTTTATTTTTCTTTCAAATTATATTTTCTCAAACTAAATACAGTAATTTTATTTTAAAAACCAACAAAATCAAATTGATAATATATAGTTGCTTTAAGATGAAACCACGCTTAAATCTCTACTCCATACTTAATAAATCAATAATAATCATCATGCTAATCAAATTCAAACTAAACACTTCTTTTTATTGAAAAGCTAAAATTGAAGTTGTGCAAGTAAACCACGTATAGAATCTCAAAGTTCGTGAAGAAGAATAACTATTTTTTACTTTAAAAAAAAAAAAGAAAATACTCTGTTAATTTTTTATGAATTACCTTGCACTATGAAGGAACCCATCTATGCTAACTCCAGTTGTACTAACATGCTAGCAACCATTAAACATAAATTAATAAAAAGAACTGAAACATACACCTAACAATCAGTAACATAAACTAAAAGTACACCTTAATCAAATGAATAAAAATAATATGTACACACTATTAGAAGGCTAATGTGACAATGATGGGAGAATATAATATAACACAGTGATATTATCATAATATAATACGGTCAATTTAAACAAAAATCGTGGTACGGCACACACTATAACACGTGTTGAATTTTCACTGGGCCGTGCATCAAAACGTTTCCGCCACGTAACCCCCAGGAAGCGGTTGACCGTTACTCATGGTTTTTGCGCGTTATACATATATCCTAAGATTCTAAAATTTATCTTCAATTTCCATTTCTCCACATTTTCTAATTTACTATTAATATAAGTTGGTCCCATTATGACATAAATTATTGTGACACCAACATATGTCGTGGCCTCATCTATCGCTTGGAACATTCGTAGCAACTTGTTAATAATAAGTAGATTTTTATTTATATCTTATGATATTTATATCAAAAAATATTTTTTTTTTCCTAAACACATCCTCAACGCGGTACTTACTATATTCTTATCTTTTACCGACTTCATAATAATAATCTATAAAAGGCTCTGGTTGCCAAACAAAATGTTTCACACACTTAGCCAAAGATCACACTAGATAGTACAATTTCTCATTTCAACAAAAATTTGATCACTTTGTTGTTGAGCACCATAAAGAGTGTTGAATTTGATCATTACAAAGTGC
>NC_029792.2:129330953-129338242 GCF_000816755.2 Arachis ipaensis | reverse complement strand
ATAGACGAGGAGCTTGACTCTAGAGAATTGTCGATTTTGTATTCTGTGTTTTGAAACATGGGAAGGGACATGAAATATGAGCGTGTTCTTAGATATTTCGACGAAGACGGCGACGGGAAGGTTTCGCCGTCGGAGCTAAAGCAGAGGGTAAGCAAGATGGGAGGAGAGATATTGCTGAAGGAGGTTGAAATGGTGATTGAGGAGTTGGATTCGGATGGCGACGGATTGCTGAGTTTGGAGGATTTTGTTGCTTTGATGGAAGGTGGTGGAGAAGAAGAGAAGATCAAGGACTTGAAGAAAGCATTTGAGATGTATGATACTGAAGGGTGTGGATTCATAACACCTAAGAGCTTGAGGAAGATGTTCAAGAAAATGGGTGAGAAAAAGTCCATTGATGAATGCAAGGTTATGATTAATCAGTTTGATTTGAATGGAGATGGTGTGCTTAGCTTTGAAGAATTCAGAATAATGATGCAGTGATGAATGATTTTTTTTTTTCTTCTGTATATTGATTCTGAATTGATTCCATTGATTTTTTTTGTACATAATGTAACTCCTGTCTTGCTTTCTCATAAAAAATAATGTTGAAAAGTTTTTATGTCAAGTGTTTCATGTATATTTGAGAGAGTATATACAATCATTTTGTTAAGGCTAAAGATGTAACGTTTTTGGTTATGCTATTTCCTCCAAGTTTTAAGTTCACTCTAAGTCATCCCATTCTTTTTTTTTTAATAATTAGTGATATTTTTCATGGGGTTATGAGTTGTGAATTATTGTCAGAGGGTGTTGTCATGTAAGCAGTTTTTCTTAGTTTTTCTATAAAATTCTGCTTCAAAATTTCTATAATTTTAGTATAAAGTGATTTACACAATGATCTAATCATATTCGTTTTTTTGGATGACCATTCAAGCAAATAATGTAATGTTATGTAGATGCACTAGAAATTTGAAAATTTTGCACAATTTATTAATTCTATCAACTTATTGATTGTATATTAGTTACTTACTTTGTATCTGAGACTGCTGTCATGCTTTTTTGTCTTAATTTTGCTGAGTTTATGACGCAGCATTGAGATGTTTTTTAAATTCGAATAACGACCTTACGCCTTCGAAAAGACTCATAGATTAGATCCGATGTCTAGTGGCGTTTAAAACTGCTCTTCTTCAAGGTCTAGAAAGGGTAATTCTTCTTCAGCAATAGTAGTTAAAAGAATTAACTGCTGAATAATTGCTGCTAGAATTTCCTTCAAATTGGTGATTATTTGAATTTTATATTTCATTCAAAGGTTAATGCAGAAGTTTTGGTAAGACTCACATCTCTTACTCTTAGTTTAGTAATTACTTCCATTGCAAGTTTTGTCAAGTATTAGGTCTTAAATGCACTTTGATAATTTGTGCCTACATGTTAACTAGCAACCATGCTAGGTGTACACTAAAATCAGTCATTAATATAAAATACACGATAAAAAATAAAATATATATTAAAAATGAGTTAAACAATACATGTAATTATACATAATACATGATTGGCTGATTTTCCATGGCATAAATTTATTATTAGTGGATATAATTTGAATTGGATATTCAATAGTTTTAATTTTCAACTATACTAGCACGAAAATAATCCTTTTTCAAATTAACCCTTTTTTACTTCTTTATTTATTAAAGCTTAATGTATTGAGACAAAATATGTATAAATATATCAATTTTTTAATGAGTTAAAAAATGAAAACAGTCCATAATTCGAGTATAAATACCAAAGAAAAATTATTTTTCTAATATTTAGATTAAAAAATATTTTGAATATTTTATCTAATATTTATTTAAATATTAGACAAATAATGAATTGAAGAAGATGAATTGAAATTCTCATTATTACTCAATTTTAAATTAATAAATTTATGACCTTTTTACAACAAAGATATTTTCTACTCAGTGAGCATGAGTCACAATTCATAATTGTGGTTGTGAACAGCTTTGATAAGTAAGTAAATAACCATTTTGACACTTAAAAGATTTTGATTTTGACATCCCAATATTTGTTTATTTTATTCCTTATGACAAAATGACCTAATTGTTAACTTATCATCCCGGACAATCCCCAATACAAATATCAATATATTTAAAGAAAAGGATAAAGTATATTTTTTTGTTTGTGAAGTTTAGCAAAAATTTTAAAAATACTATTAAGTTTTATTTTATTTTAATTTTATCCCAAAAGTTTTCGATTTATATCAAATATATCTCTGACAGCTAATTTTTTAAAAAATTTAGAACTAATTCAACAACAATTTCATAAAAACAACCTTCAACACAAACAAAACAAGCACAATTTTCATATATTTTTGTTGAATTAATCTTAAATTTTTTAAAAATTTAACTATTGGAAGTATATTTGATACAAATAAAATTGGACAAAATTAAAACAAAATAAAACATATAAGTATTTTTAAAACTTTTGCTAAACTTTAAAGACAAAAAATATATTTTACCCTAAAATAAAAAAAATTATCAGTTCAAATATCATCAACATATTTAACGAGAATTAACAGTCCAAATATCTCTAGTGAGAAAACTTACAATCCCCCAACACTAAATTTGTTATATAGAAGAGTATGAAACGGAAAAACTAGTGTCTTTACTACTTAGCTGCGTAGAAGTGGAACATTATGAAACTTTCACCAATATATTCAATGAATTAATAATAAAAATAAAATAAAAATCCCACTTCTTTATATTTCAAACAAAGCATTGATTAGCAAAATTCATTAAAAGAAAAATTGTCCAATCCATTCCATAGCATATTATTACAAATGCAGAGCTTATACAACTAAAAATTCCAAGGCCATAAAGTGCAATCAATAATGCTGAAAGAATTGTATCATGGCACATGTCGAATTTAAGAAATCTTTCAAATAAGTAGCAGACTTATGGAATCAAAAAGACATAGCTGTGTCATGCATATGATGGTATATACAAAAAAATATAAAATAGAAAATAGTCACCTTGTGTCCATGATCTAAAATCATTATTGTTGACATTAGGACTTAGGAGTGTGACAACTACTCTTATAATAAGGGTCATAATCATATATGACTCTCTTTATCTTTCTCCTCTAATACTGCAATTAAAAAAAAATAATAAGAAATCAACATGATCTTCTTCTGTGCTGGTGGCAAAGTGGTTGAGGAACAAAACAAAAAGCAACAGAGCCTGGCCAAAATTCTCCACTTTCTTTCAAAACCCACCATAATCCCATCATCCATAACAAATCAAATTACTTAGAAATCTATATTTCATTTTACAAAGGAAATGGGGCTCAGCACCAACTCCTGCTAGCCTCAGCAGACCAGAGCAACGACAAGTGAATACGCAGGCTTCAAAGGGGCATCAAGGAGGGTCGCCGGTGGGGAACATTTGTACAATGGAGAAACTCTCACATGAAGTAACTAAGTGCTTTCTTTACTCTTGAACCACCTTCACCGTATAGATCATTCCATTGCGAAAGCTCAGTCATATTTATGGATTCAGAGGACACACTCGCACATACCTGCCACAATATGATATATAAAGTTAATTTTGTTTTGTTTTAGTGACGAAAGCAAGAAAAGGGGCTTGATTGCTGTTTGATATACCTGTTGATGAGCATGTTTAAAGTCTTCCATGTTTAGTGACCTGATATCGGAACTTCCACTTAATGCTGGAGCAGGTCTACCCTCTGCCAGAGCAGCAGCATGCTCCTGTCATGAATGAATCACAAATATTAAATCAAAGTAACATCGATTCTGGTAACTTCATAGCCAACAACAATGACTAATCACTAGCATACTGCTAGAAACTGTTCGGAAGGGTTTTACCTTTTTCTCCTTTTCTAATATCTCTTTAATCGGACGGTGCGCAGCAGTTACACACAAATTCTGCAATGCAAGAGCAAGCATGAAGGCACCACAGTTATTAACAGCAGTGTCACCAATAAAAGCAAAAAACAATGACCCTAACCTTAAGATCACTTCCGGAATACCCCTCGGTCATATTTGCGATTGCATCAAAATCAATATCGGAAGACAAGTCCTCTTTTGCCAATATAACTTTCAATATCTTTGCTCTATTAGGAGCATCTGGCAAATTTACCATTAATCTGCACAAAACCAGAGATGACAAAAGTTTTAACATCTCTAAAAGCCCTCCTAACCACCCAAATACTCATAAATAAAGACTATAAAAACAATAATAATAAAGAAAAGGGAATAGAAGAAAAAGGAGAAAAAAGGAAATTCAAGTGCAGTTGAACATGGCATTCACCTTCGTGGCAGCCTCCTTATGACAGCCTCATCAAGGTCAAAAGGCCTATTAGTGGCTGCAAGCACAAGAACTCGCTCGGTATCCTTTGTACGTAAGCCATCCCAGTTCACCATAAATTCATTTTTCATTTTTCGCATGGCCTCATGCTCCCCAGGATTTTCCCTTCGGCCCAACATGCTATCAACCTATGCACAAAACCATATCGGATCACCTTTTTTCCCCAACTAATAAATCAGTAAAAAATAGCATCATTTTATGAAGGAGCCTTACCTCATCAACAAATATAACACTAGGTGCAATTTTACTTGCCAGGGAGAAAACAGCTTTTACATATTTCTCACCCTCACCAAACCACTGAAGAAATTAAGGGGAATACCACTAGTTAACATGCAAAACGAATTGATAAAGGAGAGATTAAAATACTCTCATTAAGCAAATATAACCTTGGATGTGATGCTTGACATGGAAATGTTGATGAAGTTTGCACCAGCTTCAGTAGCAACTGCCTTTGCAAGCATTGTCTTACCTGTTCCAGGGGGCCCAAATAATAAGATGCCCTTGCACGGCTGCACAAAAAGGTCATTCGAGGCAAGTAATCAGAACAGTTTCCAATTTCATATGGGAAAATATCACCAACTTTAATATTAATTTTTTCACAAAAATAAAGGTACATTTCAATATTACTAGAAGAAAAACTCCAAAAATATCCTAAAACAACTTCTCCAAAGTTGCTTTTAGTTTCATGATACTCCCTCCATCCCAAAATTGAATCCAGATAGAGTTTTGAAGGTACCAAGTTTTCCAAAGCAACCGATAATTTGGGAAGAAGGGAGTAAATTCTAACACAAACAAGCTACATTCTTGCCAAAATTAAGAAATCACAAGAATCAAGTCAGCAAATTCTACACGCCACCCCCTTCTCTCCTCTTTTCCTCTCTTCTTTGAGGGTAGGAAAAGGAGAAGGGCATTAAAGGCGTCATACATCAACCAATCAGCAATTCAACCGAAGAAAAAGCAAGAAATAATAGGACCAATGATAACTCTAACTTCGAACAGACATCTATAGCAAAAATACAAGTTAAGCAACAGAATGCATTTGAATATGTAAGTTAGGTAAACCTTGGTTAATTGCCCCTTGCAAAAGAGCTCAGGCCTTTGTAAAGGAAGCATCACTAACTCCTTCAGCGTATCCTTGACATTTTCAAGAGCTCCAATATCATCAAAAGTAACACCAATGTCACTAGGTGGAATAACATCGGCTAAAAGCCTCTTTTCAAACTCGTTTTCTGTTACAATGTCCTGAAATCAGACAACAGAAGAAGGGGGATGATTCAGAATCAAGTGTTCATAAATTGCAAGATTCTAAATTAGACTGCGTACATTACACTCTTTGGGATAAAAGTTACGGCAGGATGCTTGTATACCGGGCTGCCTTTTTTTCTAAATAAAGTGATGCTTGTATACCAGCACAGGAAGATTAAAGTACAATTTAAGTAGCAAAACTTGATAACAATCACCTTAAGAGACTTCTTTAGGCTCTTTGACTCATTTTGGATAGACTGTAAGATCCCAATACCATACTGGATGCTGGTAAAATAACATAATAATTAATAAATACAAGTTAACAACTATGAAGGTTAGAATCTTAAAATTGAGTATACATCATATAACATGTAGCAAGCACTAAATTACATCTCACAAGATAGAACAAGCAAGCACTAAATTACCTCTCACAAGATAGAACAAGCTTTGCATCAGGATCAGCTTCAGAATTCTGCATGAGGTGATGGCTCAAAGCCCAACCAACTATCTTTTCTGCATCTGCAGTATAGCAAACATCATGTAATTGGGGAGAGATTTAAACAAGAAATCTTTAAGTGACGTAGCAGTGGCAGAACATACTTTCATTTGTAAGTGTCTGATCCTTAATGCACACGGTCTCAAGTCCTTCACACTCCATCCCACAACGGCTCAAAACCTACAAATAAAATTAGACAAATCAGTTGATAATTTCATAATAAAATATTTACATCACTACACAGTACAACATGGTTAAATGTGTAGTTTAAATTAATATTACAATCACATACAGGATACTTACAGAGCGCAATTGATGCAAATTTCCTTTGATTTTGAGAGTCTCAACGTCTCGATCAAGTTGCTGCTTCCAAGATGCTAAAAGTGCCTCATCCTACAAAAAACATAACATGGATATATTATAAGGAAAAACACAAAACAAATAAAGAAACCAAAAATACAATAATATAGCCAATCCACTGCATATACCTGTGGCATATGAATTGTAACTTTATTTGGGAAAAGCTTAGTCAAAGTTTTGTTTGGTTTAGGTACTTCTTTGCCTCTGTCATGTAATCTTCCAAAACTATCCTGAAATGAGTTCATAGACATAACCTTAACAAATCTGAGAAGACCAAAGAAAAATTGTGGGTTGCAAATAAGATATCCACGACATTAGCATATGTAAGCAATTCTGGCCCCTTCTCCAAAAGAAGAATGAACTAGGATTTGGTGATTCTTACAGGGAAAGCCAAGTCAAGTAGCGCAGTCTGATTGCTCCCAAACTTTGTAAAAAGCAAACCTCCAGGATGTGACTGCAATGACAAACATTCATAAAAAAATTCATTTAGATCAGGGAATTTGCAGGATTGAATAGATAGGATAACCCAAATCTCCATCCGTTATACACAACTATCTTGGTTTCTCAGTTCATAAAACAAAACCAGAATATAAAGATCATAACCACTAATACAAATTTAATTGGACAGCAAGAAAAGGAAATTCGAAGAAATAATACTAGGATATCCATTTTGCATCCTATTTCTGCCATTATACACAAACTTTTCTTAGCTCCTCGTGTTATTTTTTTATATTTTGGTAGAAAAATTGTACTATAAGAAAAGCAAGTGCACAAAGGAAGATAAGTTATCCTCAGAAAGATACAAAGATATCCAAGAAAAAGAGATCAAC
>NC_029792.2:129318425-129330916 GCF_000816755.2 Arachis ipaensis | reverse complement strand
TTGAATATCAGTTATAGAAACACCCTTAAACAGCCATTAGCTTAGCACGAAAGGGATGCCAAGTAGGTAATTCTATCCATAAGAAAATCGTTTGTGGGAAAGGAATCAGACAAAAGAAACCTAGAATTCTTTTCAAACCAAATATACCGAAGCACTGCAAAAACCGAACATTACCATGAAATACATAAAGCTCCTATCCAGTTTCTAAAATGAAACCAGGTAAATAAAAAAGCACCTACTTTTGGACTCCTAATAAAGTCATCCTTTGAACAAAGAACCTAAACCAAGTAATGGTTTGTAAATAAAAATTGAAAACAGATTATCTTGACAAGGGCTGTTATAACCTTTTTACCTGCAATGTGTGTACATATTAGAAGTTTCTAATGTCTCAATGTGCATTTCATTTCACCATTAGAAAATGGTCAGTGTCAACAAATCATTTCTTACCTTCTCCTTTCGGCTGTCAGTGTGCGTGTGTGCACCTATTACGACCACGTTGTCAGGAAGCTTTTCAAGCTTACTTTTAAAGTAATATGGATCCCCGTTAACTACTATAGACTTCTCTGCGTCTTTCATGAACAAAATGAAAGGCGTACTTCTGCTCTCACTATTCACAACCTGAAACAAAGATTACAAGTTCTTATTTAAGACCAAAGCAATATATATGAGAAGAAATTCTTGTGTACAACCAAGAGTGGAGTAAATGGCAACCTCAAACAATGTATTAATAAGTAATTTGTCCAGTTCTTCAACAATAGTGTTTTCCAAACGAAGATCACTTGCTGGAAAAAAGAAAATACCACCTCAAAATCCACAACCAAGATAAAGATAAAAAGTAGAATGTAGTATATTTTGGAAATAATAATAATAATAGTAGCAGTAGTAATAGAAAAGGCAGCTTGTTACCGTTGCAGAAAAATCCTTGACCAGCCTCACAGGCACCTCCAAGATCAACTCCATCAGTTATGGGTTTATCAAATCTTACACCAATTTTTGACAAGGGATTATCATCAAAAAGTAAGACAACCTTCCCCCGACTTCCATTAGATGGCCCCCTATAGGTAGGTGCAATTGGCAAGAAAACTTATAAGTACAAGAAAAAACACTAGCACTTAGTTGGGTATGAGTGAAATGGAGGAAATATCCATGGAAGAAATGAAAATTTGAGGTGGAAGTTGCATTACTTTGTCTAGATCTGGATTCCATAGAAGAAATGTTAATTTTGAGTTAATAAAAAATTTCAAAATCTTAATTTCCTTGCCATTCATCTATACAACTACCCAAACAGATATAAAAGAAACCACTTATGCACGGGTGATGCCTAACAGCCTAAGGTACCATGGGTCACCTTAACACACATCCAGGCCTTCAAAAGAATGGCAAATTTACCTGATTTCTAATTATTACTACAGCACAATGGCAATCAATCATAAATTTTGTATTACTTTTAATTAAAATGAAACCATTACATGTTGGATTGCAATAACCATGGTGCATATGAACTTTCAATTTGGGTGAAAGAGGTACTATCTTATCCATTACACATCTATATCATATATAAGAAGTAGGACTGGCATAGGTGGTGCCAATTGATGAGAAAACTCAAGTTATTCTGATAAAGGGAAAAGGATACAACTGTAAGCTGTACAAAGAAACCAGTTTAAAACAGTGTAATTGTAGTTGTAGTGCAAACCTGTACCTTGAAGATGTCTGATAAAGGCTACCAGAAGATGAAAAGCTATATTTTACCCGATCCCCTGCAGGATTGTAATGGAAAACATCAAACTTTTTATGATAAATTTAAGGCTTAAGGCCCTTTTTAGATAGGAAAGATTAGGGGAAAAAGGAGAGCACGTACCCAGCTTAAATGTACCACTCTTAGAGGCTCCGGAGGTAGAAGGTGCGCTATCAATTTCCATCTTAGGTTGAGACTCAATGCCAAATGTAGGTGCATTTGAGGAGCTAGGCGTATCAGGTTCACTAGTTGATGGATCCATACTACGAGCCCCATCTGTAGCTGTAGGACTTTGTTTAGTGCAGATGCATGATTTCTCAGCATTGGATCCCTCTTTGAGCAACTCAGCTTCCTTGGAAGATAAACCCTATGAATGCACAAGCAGCAAAGATTTATTATCAGAATTTACACCAGAAACGCTACAATGGCAATCTGCAAGGGAGGTATGATTGGAATAATCCCAACATAGACTCGGCAAAGAGGACTTTTTTCTTACACCCAGAAGTAAATGGCTATCAAATATAAGCAATTTAGCTCCAAAATATTTTGCAAGTGCTTTTGCCAACATTTCCTGATATATTTCTGATCCTGCAAACAAAAGAAATTGGCAATTTAAGGAAATAGAGAGTTAAAAGTTAAATAAGGCGTCTATATAATATCAATCGCTTTGTGATAATAATAATATTGCTTAACTTTTTAGAGAAGGTAAAGAGATAAATAAGGAATTGATCACGCTGCTCCACTTCACCCAAAGACACAAAAAAAAAAGAAAAGGATGACAACGGATATTATCAATGGAACATCCACAAACCTGCAGGTCCTGAGAGCAGAACTCGGGGGTTTATGGTTGTAAAATCTGTTGTGTACTTTACATGTTCCTTATTTTTCAGGTGTATAAAGCAAGCTGCAACCAAGACATTTTTTGTATTCTCACTGCAAAAAGAGGTAAGCATGATCAGAAATGCAGTTAAAGAATCAATAATCCTTTATAAGAAAAAGATAAGATTATAAAGATGAGTTCAGGTGAAAGGCAGGGAAGACTCAAATCATAACGCCCGGGTGACAAGCAGTATTGATTTTGTTTTCGAAAATCACAAATCTATCAAATAGTAAAATCTTCAAAACAAAATGCCTAGTTTTATGCCAATGACAAGTCCTAGCAACGGACATCGTGTGTGGAAACGGCAACCAAGTGAAAGAATGAAGCCAGCAAAAAATGACATTGACCATCCTTGGTATCAAATTCAAAAGTAGAGTCTTCTACATTACAAGAGAACTAACCTCAAATAATATGGGAAGTTGTCAAAGGACACATCTAGGTTTTTCCCGTCCAGTATTGCAGCATGAAGATCTTCTTTAAAAACTGCACAGCGCACAGATGTACCCGAAGATGATGCAGCTTGTGTATCCCTCGCTCCGTTTCTTTCTTCCAACACCTGTTTACAGATACTTTTGCTCAATTTCAGTTTACAACTAGATCCAGCAAGGACCCGGAAGAAAGGCCTTAGGAAATCATTCACCCCAGAGATTTTTACATTGCCTGCCTCTGTGACTGCATCATCTGGATCGCAATCCATAGGAGAATTCTTGTCGCTTGCTCCAGTATCAGTGGCTTTGTCAGTCCCTTCATTTGGAGTTGAGTTGCCTTCCATGCCATCGAGCTCACTCTCTGAAACGTCAGTACCCTGGTGAGGCTTACTGGCAGACTGAGATGGAGACTTCCATCTTGTAAGATCCTGCCTAAAGCTAGACAAAGAAGCCAAAATAGAAGCCCCAGCTACGGCTGAAGGGTCACCTGTTCTCTTTTCAATCTGCAGTAACTTCCCACCACCACTCTGAACTTCTGCACCCTTAACTGCGGTTTCAGGATGCAGTTGCTGAAAAACCTAGGTCAAAATAAATCAAGGAAAATACACAGACACACTGGAAAAGGAAAATATGGGGATGGCATTCAACTAGAATTAACTGAAAAGGATACATAAGCATGATTTCCCAGCAAACCAAAAACCACCTCATCACCCGAGTTAAGCACACAGCTGGTACTCTTCTTGACGAGCGTTCCATTTACTAGCACAGATCCTTTGCTGCCAGTACTTTCAAGCACAGCTACAGCATTCCCCTCACGCTGGTCATTTCCAGAAACAACAGTAACCATACTGCACATACACTTCCTAAGATATTCACCTCAAGCAACTGGAAACCAAGAAAATGGGGGAAACAAAGCAACGCAACCATGCACACGACTACAGATAAGCATTTACTGTGCTTAGAAGTCTCTAAAATAGTAATCGGGCAAAACAATCCACTAGCAAGTTCTGAGGGGTGTGCATGGAGGAACAACCAAAAAAAAAACCAAAAAAAAACCCCGGACATGACATACCTCACACAACCACATCAAATATAAATTCCAAAACCCCATTGAAAATTTACATTGGCCCTAATATGTACCTGGGATTGCTTGATCTTGCACAAAGTTCCACTTGCAGTATGATCCTTCAGCGGGAAGTTGGAATTTCTACTGGAACCAATTGTGAAGTTCGATGTGGAAATAGGAACATTCGGATTCTGAAGCAATAATAACATCACATTCCAATTCCCAAATAAACAAGCTTTATCACTTCAAATAAAAAATGGTCCAAATGCAACTTGAATTAAATACTCAAAATCACAATTGAATTACCTGTGAAGACTGGGATAAGAGCCTGCACCAGGGAACACCCTCAGAGTTGGGATTTTGCTTCTGATAAAACCACGAAGAGAACGAACTCTTTGGTTTATCAGCCACCAAACTTGGCGTAGACCCTAAAAACCAATTAAAAAAAAAAATCAATTTTTTTCTCGACAAGTAACCATTCACTGTCTAATATGAACAAAAACAACGTTGATCCGAAAAACCATAAGTGTGAAGCACGCACCATCGGCGATCGGCGCTGCCACTGGTACGGCTGGCGGGACATCAGCTTTGCCATCGTTGCCGGCGATCTGAGCGTCATTAGCAGTGCCGCATTCTCCGGGATCGGCAGCGGCCTCTGGAGCACGCAATTCCTTGGAATCCTCCGCCGCCGTCACCGGTTTCTCCGACGCACCACCACTACCACCACTGTCACCCTGAAATTAAGGAAATTACCCAAATTAAAAACTTCAAAAACCCTAATCCCATAAAACGACGAACTTCAAGGGGACTTTTAACAAAAGCAAGGGATATACGGCATGCGTTTGGGGAATTGGAATTTAGAAGAAAAAGTGAGGGGAATAAGACGAACCTTTTGGCGTTTAGAAGAAGGAGAAGGAGGTTTGTCGTCGGAAGAAGAAGAAGGTCGTTTTGCGGAGAGAGATCCACTGTTGCGTCTCGTTGAAACCATGCTTCTTATTCCCTTTCTTTTCCTTTGTTTCTTGTCTATTTCCCTTTTCTATTGTTCTTCGTTTTTGTTTTTTGGCTTCTCCAACGATTCAAGCAGAAGAAGAAGATAGAAGGGTGTGAAAAAGAATTACATATTCAAAATATTTAAAATTTTAAATACAAATTTATTATATTATTATCCTTATCAAGTATCTCAAGAGAAAAAAAATTGTCAGACTAAAAATGTTCTTGTGATAAACTACAATTTAACAGGTTATTCTAATTTTCAAAATTTACTAAAGATGGTTATTTTGATTAGTGATATTGTTATTAGAAATTAAATATAGCAGCCAATGCTACTCAATTGGAATATAAAAAGTGGAGAGGTATAGCAGAGGAGAAAATTATCTCATTTTTAGAGAAAGACAAGTAAGAATTAATAAGTAGTGTTCTTGTAAAAATTCGATAAACTCTTTGTAGATTGTGTTTTCACTAGTAGCACGTTGAAGGCTACAATTTTTTTCATCCATAGACATCTAGAGAAATTAAGGGTTTTGGATAGTAAAAAAACTTGTTTTAATTCGTTTTTAAAGAAAAAGAAAAATAAAATAATTGAAAATATTGACTTTTATTATTTTTTTGGTATTTAAATGAAGTTTACATCTAAAAAAAATATTAATTTAAAATTTAATTCCGCTAAATAAACAACTGAAATTATGAATACCGTGAACAATGTTACATTTTTTGTCCATAGAGGGTGAAAAAAATTCATCCTAAATTACTCTATTAAAAATCGTATTTTCACTTTTGATCCTTTAACAATTGAAAAATGCTATTTGTCCAATAAAATTCAATTTTTTTATCAACTTTTAATATTATTTAATTATTTTTTAATTAACTTCTAACTCTCTTATGGTCGTTCTCTCCCTCGCTAGCCAGCCTCACCGCCGCCATTCCCTCCCTTACCAGCCAGACTCACCGCCATCAAGTTTCTTTCTCGTCAAGCTGTCGATGCTGTGCCGACTTGCCTATAGCCTATCGAAAAAATTATTGTCGCACCCATGGTCCAAGGCATCTTGCCGCGTCCTTACTTACTCAAAGTTTTCCACCAAAATTCGTACGTAGTGTAAATCTCATTAGGATGCTCATTTTAATTTTTAAGACGCAAATCCTTATTCACTTAGTCACCAAAAAAAAAAATCCTTATTCTCTTATTACTACGAGAATGAAACACCTTTTATTTTTTGGACAGAGAAGAAAATACCTTGAATACGAAGAAACTCTTCCAGAAGATGTGATTAGAGAAATATTGGCGAGGCTTCCAGTGAGGCTTCTCCTGCAACTGAGGATTGTATGCCGTTCATGGAACTCCCTAATCTGCAGCCCTGAATTCGTCAAGCACCACCTTCAATGCTCAACCCTAACTCCGCCGCCGCCATTACTATGTTGGAAGGAAGCGGGACGGAGGGGCGACATCATGCATTGCTCTTCACAATCTCTTATTCTTTATCGCCAGCATCAGCCAACTACTTTCGAGTCACATCCGGCTGACGGAATAGTCATCGAGGGATCTTGCAACGGATTGCTCTGCTTGTCTCAAGGCTTTCCCTTTGAAACTCTTACTCTTTTCAATCCCGGTACCCGTTCGGTATCCCCATCCGTTCCGTTCGAGTGCTCCCACGAGTGTGGAGACAATGTTTTCTGTGGCTTTGGCTATGATACTCTACATGACCAGTACAAGTTTGTTATGGGTTGTTCTGACTCGTCTCTTATAACTGATTCCAAGGTGAGATCTGGGGCTATAGTTTTCACTTTTGGTGCAAATCCTTTTTGGAAAACTGTTGATCATCCGGTGTTTCCGTATGATTTTGTTTGCACAAGGAATGGAATATTTGTGAGCGGCACTCTGAATTGGATTGCGTATCATCCTACTATAGATTGTTATGAATTGGAGTGGTTCGTTCTTACCTTCGACTTGGAAACGGAGTTGTTTGGTCGATTGTGTCTGCCCATGATTAGTATGCACTCTAACTTCACCTACATGCCTCGCTTGCAAGTCCACAATAACCGTCTTTCTGTTTGTTATCGCACTCGGCATGAGCCAATTATTTGCACTCTCTGGATAATGAAAGAGCATGGAGTTGAAGAGTCTTGGATTAAATTGTTCGAAATCCCATCTGAAACGATCTCGCCATGTTTTAAGGTAGCACCCCTGTATATCTCAGAAGATCATAATATTTTGGCACTAGAAGAATTTGATTCCAAATTTCTTGTGTATAATTTACGTGAAAACCAACTAGTTTCTCAGGTGCCTCACTGGTACCGTTGGATAACTATATTCCTTTGCCATGAGAGCTTGGTCTCACCATCACATTATTCACCTTCAGGCTCCATCCCTGAATTCGCTACGCATCACCGTCAACTCATGCATTGCTCTTCATATCTCCAGAATCATCCAAGTCATCCGGGGATCTTGCAACGGATTATTGCGGTCTTAAAACTAATAATTAATGTGGAGTCCTTTTGGCGAAAGGGATAGTTAGTCTATAAGAATTTAGTTTTTTAGTTTTGTTTCTTGTATTACTTATGGTTGAATTGAAATGTATTCTAGTTCATCTCCCAAGCTTGCTGGAATAATTAAGTAAAGGTGAAAACTCAATTTTATTTAAAGTTAATAATTGAGACTCGTTAGATGAAAATTTAGTCAAATTAATTAAATTATTTAATAGTTCTTAATTATTAACTTCATGTAAAGTTGACTACACCTAAATTTTTACTTTAAATAAATATATTGCAATATTCATTCATTTTATGGTAATTAAATAAATAAGTTATTTATTTAGATTTTAGACTGATAAGCATGGGAGATCAAGGGTGTGTTTGACAACCACGTTGGAGAAGATAGAAGTGCGTTTAAGTTCATTGAACGTTGTTCTTTGATGTTTGGCAACTTTTATTTTCTGAACGCAAAAGTGGTGATTTTGCATCCAAAAAACCCGTTCACTTGAAGCAACAAATTATAAATTATAACTTCTGCGTTCACTCAACTTATGTTTAGGTTTGTTGTTGGTCATTGTTGGTTTTCTCCATAATTTTTTTTATCACTTTTAATATTTTTTTCATATTTTAATTTTTTTATTGTAATTTTATTATAATATAAATTATTAATTTTATTAAAAAAGACAAAATAAATAAAAAATTGATCATATATAACAATAGAGTCATAAATAATAAAATTTTATCATTCAAAATAATACTAAATAAAAGAATACTAAGAGTACTAAAAAAATTATAGAATATCTTTTTGTTTGACATTGTAAAATTTATTATTCTTATTCTTGTGCACTATTTATTATTCTAATTTTTTATAATATGTATTATTATTTCTGATCCAATTATTCTAATTTTTGTGCACTGTTTACTATTTTAATTTTTTATAATATATATTATTGTTCCTATTAAAAATGATAAATTAAATAAAAAATTAATTATAAATAATAATAAAAATATAACTTTTAAAAAATTAGAACCTAAAATAATAATAAAAATAAGATTATTAAAAATACTTAAAAAGAGTACTAAAATATATTATTTTATATATTATTTTTAATTTAATAAATAAATATTAATTTTTATTATAATAATAAAAAATTATAATATATTAAAATAGAGTACTATAAAAAAATATTATATAAAAAATACTAAAAAATATAAAAAAATTAAATATACTTAAAAAATAATATTATAATTTAATATTATAATTTTTTTCGTAATTAATTAATTATTTATTTAGAAGTGATTTTAACTAATATTATCCAAACAATATTTATTTTATCAAAATTAATTTTAATATAAAATTGCCAAACATAAATCATGTTAGCATTAACTCACTTCTATCTAAAATCAATTCTACAAAATCACTTTCATTCAAACTTCAGTTTCACAAACAAACGTAAATCCAAACATTCACCAAATACATTCCGATACAACTGTGTTTCCAAGTCGAAGGAAAGACCAAACCACTCACAATAATAATCATCTTCCATAATACTACTAGGATCATACGCAATCCAATTCAGGGTTTACAATGTATGGTAGCTTAAGATGATCATTTTATTCAGTATCATACCAAATCTTTCTGCATCACCAATTTCCATTGCCAAAGAGTTTATCCTTCCCCATTGAAATACACACTTTCCATCAGTTACTATTCATTGGCATTAGAAGACGTAACTAATTATAATTAAGATTGGAAAAAATAATCATGACAACTCATATTCGGTACATTACTTTGCATTTGAAAATAATAGAGTTTTGGTTCCTTTTTGGTACGTTTAGCAACTCATATTCGGCAACAGGACACCTTGAAGAATAGGGTGAACTATTAAATTGGCCTCTCTCTTTTTTAGGATGACAACGTGATCTTTTAAGATAAAAATAATTCATTTTTATTTTTATTATTAATGATTAATTATAAATATAAAAATTTTAGATGGATTTAAAAAAAAAAGTTATTTAGAAAGAATATTATTTATTAGAATTTAATTTTGTTTTTTATTAGACAAATCTAGAAGAAACCTTATGCCTCATTACTCATTAGTCATTACTCCTCACTCGTCATCTCTCACCTCCTCAAAACTCACCTCCTCCATGTTATTATCCTGCGCATTCCGCTCCAAGGTAGCTGAATCTGAATATGCCCAAAAAAGCCCACTTCATTATGTCCAAAAACGCCCACTTCACTAATAACAATTAAAGACTTGAGTTTAGTCATATATGAAGCACGGACATTTCGTTGAGTTGTCGTGTCCGCTTGTCGAACATATTTCGGACACGACACTCACCGACACTCGTCCGACACGCGTGTTTGTTAAATTCAACCGTATCTTAATAAAAAATAAAAAATTATTCTCTGAACACACCTGGTCACGCATAAATACCATCACGTGTCAGTAGGGCTGGAAGTGAGTCGAGCTGAGTCAAGCTAGACCAAGCTCAAGCTCGGCTCATGAAAATTGAGTTTGGCTCACGGCTCGACTCATTAACAATCGAGCTTATTTCTTAAGCTCAAGCTCGGCTCACAAAAAACTCACGAGCTGGCTCAAATAAGAGAAACATAAATATATAATCTATAATTCTATATCAATAAATTATAACTTATATATTTTAAAAAATATTTGAAAAGATCAATTTTATTATTTATTAAAACAAAAAATATTTTAAATACTTGATATAATTAAAATAAGACATTAAAAATAATTAAAAATTTTAATGTATATTTTAATATCAATAAAATATCAAAATATCATTACAATTTATCTAAAAGATACTTTATATTTTATATGTATACGTGTCCCCGTGTCATGCAAGATTTTAAAATTTACGTGTCGGCGTGTCCCGTGTCAGTGTCAATGTCTGTGCATCATAGAATTACATGTTGATCCAGTCAGATTAATGTGTTAGATGAGTTTTAAGCAGTGAATTTGAAATTTGGATACTTTCCGTTGTAAGAATGATTTTGGTTATTATTATTTTTCTATTCTGGTGTATGTGTATATAAATATAGTAAATATAGTTTGTGTGATATTGAGGAAGAAAACCATGGTACTTGGCAGAACTTCACAGAGTTGGAGTATTTGCTTCTTGGATTGGTCTCAGCTGTTCCTTCATTCTTGATACCAATGCTGCTAGTTGGTAAGGTATACTCAAATTATCTTATAGTGTTAATTGCAATCCTTATTTTGGATATTGCATTCAACTTCATTTTGTGGGCTAAACAAGTGCATGTTTCACTTGTTTAGTGTGTTAGTGCCACACTTTGTGATTTGATTTGATACTGATGCATCCAAGATGTAATTTATCTTCCGGCTGATACAGTTTATGATTGTGGAGTGATTTTGTTTTCCATAATATAAAATTTTGCAGGCTGATAGAAACTTGCATTGGAAGGATCGCTATTGGGTTAAGGCAAGTGTTTTTTGAAATCTTTACCGATGTTGTGCTGCACTTGTTGAGACTCTTGTGCCATTAGTTTAATAATAACGTTTTTTTTACTGTGAACTTTTCATTAGTCTTGTATTTGTTACTTAACGGAAACAAGTTTGAATCCATAATACTAAGACAGATTTAAGGAGGTGTGACCCCAACAACTGTTTAAATTTGTTACGTTTAGGGCATTTTTTTTATTGAAACAAAATGACTTCCTCCAGATGAGAAGTTTCAAGTGTGTAGAGCTTCTTAGTACCCTTGATTTCTTACCTTCCAAGTCTAGATGTAGAAAAGAAATGGGAGATGACTTGGATAGAAGTTCTCATTTCTTGATATAGGGCCTTGCACTTGGCTGTTTCCTTTTATTTGAATATTCAGATCTATTTGTTCCATGATACAGATTTTACTTATTTTAATTGTATGTGTACCCTGAAAATGAAAAAGAAAAAAAAAAAGAGAAAGAAAAAGAATAGTTCTTATGAAATGTACTATAGATTTATTGGACCGTACTCTTCAGTTATGTTGGGAATTATTTCTGGACACATTATTTTTTCACCGTTATTCTGCGTGCATCTTATACTTTCCCATCATGGATTCTTGCTCTTTCTTATTTTATCGCATACCTGGAGACACTGGCTATTTCCAATGTATGCTATGAACAAACCAATTTACTAATTGTTTATTATTAGGATCATTGTTTAGTCATGCATTGGTTTTTATATTAATCATTCATTGCTTTCCCATCTCAATCTCTAATAATCCTAATAATTTAATCTGATACACACTCTCTCTTTTCTCTGTTTACGAAAGATTCATCGTCATCTTCTTGTTCTTTGAGTTTGTGGCAGTCACCGAACGAAAGAAAACGACGGGGAGAACACTTCTTTCTCTTGTACACATCGTTCTGGCTCACACTCTCTCTCGGCATTGTTGTTCTCCTCAAACTCTACGAGGTAATCCTACTCTTTCCATTTTCAAACTTCTTATCACTCTTTTTGTTTAAGAATTGATGTATACATGTTGATCCAGTCAGATTAATGTGTTAGATTAGTTTTAAGCAGTGGATTTAAAATTTGGATACTTTCCGCTGTAAGAATGATTTTGGTTATTATTAGTTTTCTATTCTGGTGTGTGTATGTAAATATAGTTTGTGTGATATTGAAGAAGAAAATCATGGTACTTGGCAGAACTTCACAGAGTTGGAGTATTTACTTCTTGGATTGGTCTCAATGCTAGTTGGTAAGGTATGCTCAAATTATCTTACGGTGTTAATTGCAATCCTTATTTTCGATATTGCATTCAACTACATTTTGTGGGCTAAACAAGTGCAAGTACTACTTAGTACTTACTTGTTTCACTTGTTCAATGTGTTAGTGCCACACTTTGTGATTTGATTTGATGCTGATGCCGTCAAAATGTAATTTATCT
>NC_029792.2:129314588-129318386 GCF_000816755.2 Arachis ipaensis | reverse complement strand
GCTGATATTTTTTATATGATTGTGGAGTGATTTTGTTTTCCATAATATAAAATTTCTCAGGCTGATAGAAACTTGCATTGGAAGGATCGCTATTGGGTTAAGGTAAGCGTTTTTTCAAAATCTTCACCGATCTTGTGATGCACTTGTTAAGACTCTTGTGCCATCAGTTTAATAACAACCTTTTTCTTATAATAAAGAGTAAAGTACTAAATTGGTCCTTTATGTTTGGGCGTAATTCTGTTTTAGTCCTTAAGGTTTAAAGTGTTCTATTTGAATCCAAAAAAATTTCATTTAGCATCAATTTAGTCCCACAGTGATGTCAAAGTTAAATAATTAACGGAATGTCCCACATAACAACAGTACAAAAACAAAATCGATAATTTAGAGAACAAGTACAAGTTCCAGAAGCACAAAATCAATCATTGATGCATCAATACATTTATTTATCATTCTCTTTAGTTTTATAGAAAATATTTTATTTATATTGTAAGAAAAATAATAAATAAATGTATTGATGTATCCATAGTTGATTTTGTGCCTCTAGAGTCTATATTGTTCTACAAATTATCGATTTTGTTCTTGTACTGTTGTTATGTAGGATATTCCGTTGTTGTTATGTAGGACATTCCGTTAATTATTTAACTTTGACCTCACTGTGGGACTAAATTGATGCTAAATGAAACTTTTTTGGATTCAAATAGAACATTTTAAACCTTAAGAACCAAAACAGAATTACGCCCAAACATAAGGGACCAATTTAGTACTTTACCCTATAATAAATTATTCCGAATTTATTTTTTAAATTAAGTGAAATATTTTTTTCTAGTTGTTTAATAGGCTGATATTGTTATCTTTATAAGCGAGACAATTAAATAAAATATTTCCATATCCAAGGGATGAGCGATGAAGTCTGTCTTGTACCAAAGGCTTAATTTTATTTCCTATCATTTTTGTTGAAGGATTCCCTAAAAATGCTATATCTTATATTTAATTTAATATACCACTCTTTAATTGGAAGTTCATTATATATATCTTTGATGACAAAGTTAAAGTTAAATAATTGTTTGAGTATGAGAAAGCGCCAAAAGATATTAAAGTGAAAATAGCGACATTTATTTAGCAAGAAAGACGTATAGCATTAAGAAAGAGTGAAAATGAAAGGAATTACTATTATTGAAAATTTATATAATTAAACCATGGCGACATTTATATATTAAGTTGGCATAATTATTAAAATTAATTGAAGAAAAAATAAATTTTAAATATCCTGTGATCCCATATTTAGTTTTGTTTTTTCTTAACCGATTTTCTTATATATTCTAACAGTATGTCATCTTCATTTCACGTTCCTTATACATAAGAAATGGCTTCTTTCTCCTCCTTATTACTCTTTCTTATTTCTCTCTTGTTTCATGTGCCTTATGTTCAGAAGTTCCTGACAAACAACTCCATGTTCACTCCCGAAGTTTCCCCACAACCATTACATGGTATGGGAATTTCACCCATCTAAGAGGGATTATCTCTCGAACTTCATCACTTCCTACTCCTGCCCCCCTCGTCGGCGACAGCCAAACACAACTTTTAACGTCATATATCAAGTCCTCAACGACTACTTATTTGGAACTATGTCTCGGGATTCCCCAGCCATAACTGAGTTGAGTGTTTGTAATGCTGACAGAGTCCCGCATGCTGTGTTATAGAACCCTTCGATGATTACATCATGGGATGTATAAACGATGTTCACTAGGCCGCCATTCTCTGCACTCTTGGATGCCAGCTCAGAGATATGCTTCTCCGTCATTAATTTTCCAAACGAGTAGTTGTTGAGGACTTGATATATGTCGTTGAGTGTTGTGTTTGGCGGTCGATGAAGAGGGGGAGGAGGAAGTGATGAAGTTCGAGAGATAATCTCTTACATGGCGTGAAATCTCCATACCATGTAATGGTTGTGGGAAAACTTCGGGAGTGAACATGAAGTTGTTTGTCAAGAACTTCTGAACATAAGGAACGTGAAACAAGAGAGAAATAAGGAAGAGTAATAAGGAAGAAAAAGAAGAAAGAAGCCATTTCTTATGTATAAGGATGAAATGAAGATGACATACTGTTAGAATATAGGAAAATCGATTAAGAAAAGACAAAACTAAATATAGGACTACAGGATATTTAAAATTTATTTTTTCTTCAAATAATTTTAATAATTATGCAAACTTAATATATAAATGTCGCTATGGTTTAATTATATAAATTTTCGATAATAGTAATTTCTTTCATTTTCACTCTTTCTTAATGTTATACTCTTCCTTTACTAAGTAAATGCCACTATTTTCACTCTAATATCTTATGGCGCTTTCTCATACTCAAACAATTATTTAACTCTGTCATATTATATATATATATATATATAATTATAATGAACTCCCAATTAAAGAGTGGTATATTAAATTAAATATAAGATATAGTATTTTTAGGAATCCTTCAGCAGGGAAATGAAATTAAGCCTTTGGTACAAGACTTCATTGCTCATCCCTTGGGTATGGAAATGTTGTCTTCCACCTTTTATATATATAAAGATTTTCTTAGATATTTCACAAGTAATTTCCTGGGTAAAAAACGTATATGAGCCAAGGGGAGTTTAAAATTACCTAAATCCGGCAAAGGGAGTTTAAAATTACCTAAATCCGCCAAATAAAATTCTAATACATCATTCTACCAAAGAACAAATTAATGTAATTTGAATCAATACAATTCGAATTAGATTTGTATGTAATTCGAACTGATATAATTCGAATTACTTGAAAGCATTGACAACACGTAATTCGAATCAATATGTCACGAATTATAAACTTAGAGTTCGAATTGTATCAATTCGAATTAGTAGGGAGACGTGCTTTGAAGGGAGTTCGAATGAAGTTGATTCGAATTACTCTATTTTCGAAACTAGTAGTAATTGGAAACGATATAATTCGAATTACTCCCTTTTCGTAACAAATTCTAATAAATTTTTTTAATGAATTTATTTAAATTATAGTACAAAAAATATTTTATTCTATACAAAATAATTTTAAAAAAATAGCTTAAAAATATTTTTTAAATTATTTTGCATACAATAAAATATTTTTTCTGGTATAATTTAAATAAATTTATTAAAAAATATTCATGAGCTATCAAGAATGGGCAGAAGAGTATTGTATAAAGTTCGAATTACTCACCGTATAATTTGAATAAGGCTTGGTTTGGTAAATGTTTTACTTTTTAAGAGTAGCTTATGAAAGCTGTCTTTTAAAAGACGACTTTTTAAAAGCTACAGCACTTGCGTTTGGTAAAATCACATTAAAAATAGTTTTTAATAAGCACAAGTACTATAATTGTGCTTGGTAAAACAGCTTTTAAAAATTAAAAAAAATATAATAAACATATTTATAACGAAGAATAATATTTTTTTTCAAATTCCATTTTTTTTAAATTGTTTTGCATAGAATAAAATATTTTTTGTAGTATAATTTAAATAAATTTATTAAAAAAATTTATTAAAAAATATTTATTAGGGTTTAAATATTGTATTTAAAAATTAAAGAAAATATTTTATTCCATACAAAACAATTAAAAATATATTTTAGTACTTTACCCTTTATTATAAGAAAAAGGTTATTATTAAACTGATGGCACAAGAGTCTCAACAAGTGCATCACAAGATCGGTGAAGATTTTGAAAAAACACTTACCTTAACCCAATAGCGATCCTTCCAATGCAAGTTTCCATCAGCCTGAGAAATTTTATATTATGGAAAACAAAATAACT